>NW_022611370.1:0-163602 GCF_004382195.2 Drosophila sechellia
AAAAGAAACATTACTTACCTGCCCAACCATACTCCCTCGGTCAACTACGTTTCATCCATTCCTTCGTTATGGCCGTCACTTCATTCTAGGGGGAAGGAGTTACCACATCAGCAGTACCTACGTCTACTCGCCCGCCCCCAAAACCTCCACGCCAAAACTGTTAGTTCGTTGTCCTCTCTTCTTACCACATCAGCAGTCTACGTCTTCTCCGCCGTCTCCGCCGTCTCCCTAAAACCCTCACACCAGAGCTGCTAGTTCGTCGCACTCTCATGTTGCAACATTGTCGGCGGAAACAGCTCAGAAAATCGGAGACATTCCCCAAAGGAGATTCGCGATCACCAAGCATAGTATACATATATTACCATATTCATATATTAGAGTCAGTCTTAAGCTAACTTCTGGACAGAAAGCATTCTAGATATTGACCTGTACAATAAAATTACTTAAATAATTAAACTACCCAGCGGAGTATTCTTGGGAGACCTGGAAAATATCTTATCAGCAGCTAACTGGAATCGCTACTATCATATTGTAACTCGCGTTCATTTGATCCCATAGGCAAAATATCAAATTTTGTCAAAGTGTTTTTGTCATTTTGTCCTGTGAAAATATTTTGATTGAACTAATTATTTTGTGTATTTTGTGAACGTGTTTTCTGTGTTTAGCTAAAGTTTTAGCTATGTTCCCCCTAAAACCCCCCAATGTGAGTATAATCTGTGTTTTCTTTATTGTTTTAAGATAATAAAATCGTTGAGTTTTGCTGCCGTAAGTTGCCGTTTTGTGTATTGTCATGAATAAAGAAAAGTTATCTTACTTTTTTTCAATATCAGATTTATGACGCTATCACTACTATTCTTTTATGTTTGTGCTGCTGCTGTGTTTTTGTCATTTGCGTTTTGTGTATAATTATTATATTGTGTATATATTAAATTCATTTTTAAGATTTTTATCTTTTTCGTGCATTCTTTTCTTCACTCATCTCCCATCAACTCTGATGTTGAGCTGATCATCGCTCAATTTGGCACTAAGTTCCTAGCGGCAGGTGATTGGAACGCAAAGCATAGATGGTGGGGAAACTACAGGATGTTCACTAGAGGCAGGGTGCTGTTCTCCGCTCTGGCGGGCAAAGGTATCGACATCGTTGCAACTGGAGAAGCTACTTGCTATCCCTTTCGAACAAGTGTCACTCCAAGTGCCATCGATTTCGGGATCTCCAAAGGATTCAGACAGCAAGAAATCAACGTGCAAACCCTGACAGAACTGTCGTCTGACCATCTCCCCCTGCTGTTTGTGCTGGATGAAGACGCCCAGCTATTCAAAGGTGTCACTAAAATGCTGTCACCTACTGCAAATACTGTGGCCTTCAAGGAGCACATCGAGGCCACAGTTGATCTCAACATCCCCATTGACACATGCAGTAGTCTGGAAGCTTATGTAGATTACCTCGTAGCTACAATCGCGGAAGCAGCACGGAGGGCCACACCTCCCCCACATCAAGCTCGTCACACGACCGCAAGGAGGGCTCCCATCTTGAGCTTGGAGGCTAGGGAGCTGCTCTCCCACAAAAGGAGCCTCAGGAGACGGTATATCGCCACAGGAGATCCGAACATCAAGCAGCTATACTCTAGTACCACAAACAGACTGCATCGTTTGCTAGCCAGGACCCGACGAGATAATCTGGATACCCTGCTTGAGGGTATTGGCCCAGATAACAACAGCAACTTCTCGTTATGGAGGCTCACAAGAAATATCAAGAGGCAGCCGATGTTTCAATCTCCCATCCTGAGTCAAAGTGGCCTCTGGCTCAAGACGGACGATGAAAAAGCGAGGGCATTTGCTTTGCACCTGACCTCCACCTTCTTGCCCTTCAACCTAACAGACGACTCAAACCGCGTAGAAATCAATAATTTTCTGGACGCTCCGACTGTACCGGCTCGCCCCATTAGGCATACCACTCCGCAGGAAGTCATGATGCAGCTGAAGGCGCTACACATCAAGAAAACCCCTGGTTACGATAGCATCGACAACCGTGCTGCGAAGTCTCTGCCACGCAAAGGAGTCCTAGCCTTAGTAAAAATTTTTAATGCCATGCTAAGGCTAGGGCACTTTCCAAGGCAATGGAAGCGAGCACGTATCATTATGATACCTAAAGCCGGAAAGCCGCCAACGCAGATCGATGCATATCGCCCAATCAGCCTGCTATCAACATTCTCTAAGATTTTTGAGAGAATACTCTTAGCCCGCCTGATGGAACTGCCGCAAGTAGTGAACCATATACCTCCACACCAATTTGGTTTCAGGAAGTCCCACGGCTGCCCTGAACAAATACATCGACTGGTAAACCAGGTGACGCATGGCTTCGAGCACAAACTCTACACGGTCTGCGTCTTTCTAGACGTGAAGCAAGCGTTTGACAAGGTGTGGCATGAGGGCCTTCTATACAAGATGAAAACTCTCCTTCCTGCTCCCTACTATGCCATCCTGAGATCGTTCATCTCTAATCGGACGTTCGACGTTGCAGTGCGTGATGCTCGATCCAGCCTGGAGGAGATTCATGCAGGAGTTCCACAGGGAAGTGTTCTTGGGCCATTCCTATACACCCTGTACACTGCTGACATGCCATCTCCCGCAAACAACGCCGAAGTCCCCCCGGCTCAGCTGCTCCTGGCCACTTACGCCGATGACACTGCCATGCTGGCGTCTCATCCTTCACTGCAAACTGCCTCCAACGCGGTCCAGGATTGGCTGCACGCAATCGAAAAATGGACTGCCAAATGGAATGTGGCCATTAACTCCTCAAAGTCAGCCTGTGTAACTTTTTCCCTGCGACCAGGAACCTGCACAGATCTGACCTTCAATGGAAGCCCTATCACCAATGCTAGATCGCACTGCTACCTAGGAGTTCATCTAGATCGGAGACTGACCTGGGGGCCCACATCACGTCGGTCAAATCAAAGTCACTGGCGAAGCTAAAAAAGCTCGACTGGCTCTTCCACTCAAGCAAACTTCAAATGAGCTCTAAGGCTCTTTTAATCAAAGCCATTCTCGCTCCAACGTGGAGTTATGCCATCCAGGTGTGGGGAACTGCCGCCAAATCCCAGCTTAATAGGCTCCGTGTGGTCCAGTCAAGAGCTGCACGTCACGCATCTGGGCTCCCCTGGTACGTGACGAACATAGTCATCGAAAGAGATCTGAAAGTTACCCTTCTTGGGGATCAGATTAATTTCCACAGCAGCCGTTATGCCGACAGGCTTATGGCCCACCCGAACCGACTAGCAACTATCCTAGCTGATCCCATCTCTCTCCGAAGACTGAAGAGGGTACACCCCAGCGATCTCCTTACACGGAGGATAACATAACATATTACATTTTCTTTTGTACTTTATAATTAAGATACCACTTGGTCTCATTTATCTTTATCACACATTAGGTTAAGTTCAGAGGAATTACTGAACGATTCCTTTTGAAATCTTAATAAATAGAATTAGTTACTCCAAAAAAAAAAAAAAAAAAAAAAAAAAAAAGATTTTTTTTATGCATTTTTTCGAGCTTTGGTGCACAGAGAAGTATGCAGAACAAACTCAGGACGTCTAATGATAGAAATACTGCCAGGAAATTTTTTAGCAATCCTGATATGTTTGGCAATATAACAGGCCTTGTCAAAAACTTGATTATAAGATGCTCATCGATTTTGCTAGCCATGTCATCGGGCTACAACATAAATCTATCAAAATTCAAACACTATGCTCTAGACACCGCAAAACTTCTGATTGAGAAATATCCTTGGTACTACCTCCCTCCTTCAGGGCACAAGGTTTTATTACATGCACCAGAAAATTGTTTCACCTTGTACATATGCACATATAAATGAATTATATATTTTTTGAATAATTAAAATATAAGTATATCAATGTATATAATCTAAAAAATTATTTATATTGTTATTAAATGAATGAAATATTTTTGATCAATTTTGTTTGAAACAAAATGATTTTCAAACAAAATCACGATTTTCGACTGATTGTTCCTTTAACAGCTATATGAATAGCATACAATTTTCGCTAAGCTCGCCCTGGATATATATAATCGGTGCCGTAGTGGTTCCGTACTCCGTACCGTACTGGGGCCGTACTCGGTCCCGTACTCGGTGCCGTACTCGGTCCCGTACTCGGTCCCGTACTCGGTCCCGTACTCGGTCCCGTACTCGGTCCCGTACTCGGTCCCGTACTCGGTCCCGTACTCGGTCCCGTACTCGGTCCCGTACTCGGTCCCGTACTCGGTCCCGTACTCGGTCCTGTACTCGGTCTCGTACTCGGTCCCGTACTCGGTCCCGTACTCTGTCCCGTACTCGGTCCCGTACTGGTCCCGTACTGGTCCCGTACTCGGTCCCGTACTCGGTCACGTAATCGGTCACGTAGTCGGTCCTTACTGGTCCCGTACTAGTCCCGTACTCGGTCCCGATCTGGTACAGTACTAGTCCCGTACTCGGTCCCGTACTCGGTCCCGTACTCGGTCCCGTACTCGGTCCGAACTGGTCCCGTACTAGTCCCGAACTGGTCCCGTACTCGGTCCCGTTCTCGGTCCCGTACTCGGTCACGTACTCCGTCCCGTACTCGGTACACGTACTAGTCCCGTACTCGGTCCCGTACTCGGTTCCGTACTCGGTCCCGTACTCGGTCCCATACTCGGTCCCATACTCGGTCCCTTACTCGGTCCCATACTCGGTCCCATACTCGGTCCCGTACTCGGTCCCATACTCCGTCCCGTACTCGGTCCCGTACTGGTCCCAAACTGGTCCCGTACTCGGTCTCATATTCGGTCCCGTACTGGTCCCGTAATAGTCCCGAACTGGTCCCGTACTAGTCCCGAACTGGTCCCGTACTCGGTCCCGTTCTCGGTCCCGTACTCGGTCCCGTTCTCGGTCCCGTTCTCGGTCCCGTTCTCGGTCCCGTACTCGGTTCCGTAATCGGTCCCGTACTCGGTCCCGTACTCAGTCCCGTACTCGGACCCGTACTCGGTCCCGTACTCGGTCCCGTACTAGTTCCGTACTGGTCCCGTACTCGGTCCCGTACTCGGTCCTGTACTCGGTCCCGTACTCGGTCCCGTACTCGGTCCCGTACTCGGTCCCGTACTAGTTCCGTACTGGTCCCGTACTCGGTCCCGTACTCGGTCCTGTACTCGATCCCGTACTCGGTCCCGTACTCGGTCCCGAACTGGTCCCGTACTCGATCCCGTACTGGTCCCGTACTCGGTCCCGTACAAGTCCCGTACTCGGTCCCGTACTCGGCCCCGTACTCGATCCCGTACTCGGTCCCGTACTCGGTCCCGTACTCGATCCCGTACTCGGTCCCGTACTCGGTCCCGTACTTTGCCCGTACTCGATCCCGTACTCGGTCCCGTAATTTGTCCCGTACTCGGTCCCGTACTCGGTCCCGTACTCGATCCCGTACTCGGTCCCGTACTCGGTCCCGTACTTTGCCCGTACTCGATCCCGTACTCGGTCCCGTAATTTGTCCTGTACTCGGTCCCGTACTCGGTTCCGTAATCGGTCCCGTACTCGGTCCCGTACAAGTCCCGTACTCGGTCCCGTACTGGTCCCGTACTGGTCCCGTTATGGTCCCGTACTCGGTCACGTACTCCGTCCCGTACTCGGTCCCGTACTCGGTCCCGTACTCGGTCCCGTACTCGGTCCCGTACTCGGTCCCGTACTCGGTCCCGTACTCGGTCCCGTACTCGGTCCCGTACTCGGTCCCGTACTCGGTCCCGTAATCGGCCCCGTACTCGGTCCCGTTCTGGTCCCGTACTCGATCCCGTACTCGGTCCCGTACTTTGTCCCGTACTCGATCCCGTACTCGGTCCCGTACTCGGTTCCGTAATCGGTCCCGTACTCGATACCGTACTCGGTTCCGTAATGGTCCCGTACTCCGTCCCGTACTCGGTCCCGTACTCGGTCCCGAACTGGTCCCGTACTCGATCCCGTACTCGGTCCCGTACTGGTCTCTACTCGGTCCCGTACTAGTCCCGAACTGGTCCCGTACTCGGTCCCGTTCTCGGTCCCGTACTCGGTCCCGAACTGGTCCCGTACTAGTCCCGAACTGGTCCCGTACTCGGTCCCGTTCTCGGTCCCGTACTCGGTCACGTACTCCGTCCCGTACTCGGTACCCGTACTAGTCCCGTACTCGGTCCCGTACTCGGTTCCGTACTCGGTCCCGTACTCGGTCCCATACTCGGTCCCATACTCGGTCCCTTACTCGGTCCCATACTCGGTCCCATACTCGGTCCCGTACTCGGTCCCATACTCCGTCCCGTACTCGGTCCCGTACTGGTCCCAAACTGGTCCCGTACTCGGTCTCATATTCGGTCCCGTACTGGTCCCGTAATAGTCCCGAACTGGTCCCGTACTAGTCCGGAACTGGTCCCGTACTCGGTCCCGTTCTCGGTCCCGTTCTCAGTCCCGTTCTCGGTCCCGTTCTCGGTCCCGTACTCGGTTCCGTATTCGGTCCCGTACTCGGTCCCGTACTCGGACCCGTACTCGGTCCCGTACTCGGTCCCGTACTAGTTCCGTACTGGTCCCGTACTCGGTCCCGTACTCGGTCCCGTACTAGTTCCGTACTGGTCCCGTACTCGGTCCCGCACTCGGTCCTGTACTCGGTCCCGTACTCGGTCCCGTACTCGGTCCCGTACTCGGTCCCCTACTCGGTCCCGTACTCGGTCCCCTACTCGGTCCCGTACTCGGTCCCGTACTCGTTCCCGTACTCGGTCTCGTACTCGGTCCCGTACTCAGTCCCCTACTGGTCCGTACTAGTTTCGTACTGGTCCCGTACTCGGTCCCGTACTCGGTCCTGTACTCGGTCCCGTACTCTGTCCCGTACTCGGTCCCCTACTCGGTCCCGTACTCGGTCCCGTACTCGGTCCCGTACTCGATCCCGTACTCGGTCCCGTACTCGGTCCCGTACTTTGCCCGTACTCGATCCCGTACTCGATCCCGTACTCGGTCCCGTACTTTGTCCCGTACTCGATCTCTACTCGATCCCGTACTCGTTCTCGTACTGGTCCCGTACTCGGTCCCGTACAAGTCCCGTACTCGGTCCCGTACTGGTCCCGTACTGGTCCCGTTACGGTCCCGTACTCGGTCACGTACTCCGTCCCGTACTCGGTCCCGTACTCGGTCCCGTACTCGGTCCCGTAATTGGCCCCGTACTCGGTCCCGTTCTGGTCCCGTACTCGATCCCGTACTCGGTCCCGTACTTTGTCCCGTACTCGATCCCGTACTCGGTCCCGTACTCGGTGCCGTACTCGGTCCCGTACTCGGTCCCGTACTCGGTCCCGTACTCAGTCCCGTAGTCGGTCCCGTTCTCGGTCCCGTACTGTTCCGTACTCGGTCCCGTACTCAGTCCCGTACTCGATACCGTACTCGGTTCCGTAATGGTCCCGTACTCCTTCCCGTACTCGTCCCCGTACTCGATCCCGTCTTCGGTCCCGTACTCGGTCCCGTACTCGATCCCGTACTCGGTCCCGTACTCGGTCCCGTACTCGGTCCCGTACTTTGCCCGTACTCGATCCCGTACTCGATCCCGTACTCGGTCCCGTACTTTGTCCCGTACTCGGTCCCGTACTCGATCTCTACTCGGTCACGTACTCGGTCCCGTTATCAGTCCCGTACTGGTCCCGTACTGGTCCCGTACTCGGTCGCGTTCTCGGTCACTTAGTCGGTCACGTAGTCGGTCCCGTACTGGTCCCATACTGGTCCCGTACTGGTCCCGTACTCGGTCCCGTACTCGGTCCCGTACTCGGTCCCGTACTCGGTCCCGTACTCGGTCCCGTACTCCGTCCCGTACTCGGTCTCGTACTCGTTCTCGTACTCGGTCCCGTACTCGGTCCAGTACTCGATCCCGTACTTGGTCCCGTACTAGTCCCGTACTCGGTCCCGTACTCGGTCCCGTATTTGGTACCGTACTCGGTCTCGTACTCGGTCACGTACTCGGTCCCGTACTCGGTCCCGTACTCGGTCCCGTTATCAGTCCCGTACTGGTCCCGTACTGGTCCCGTACTGGTCCCGTACTGGTCCCGTACTCGGTCGCGTACTCGGTCACTTATTCGGTCACGAAGTCGGTCCCGTACTGGTCCCATACTGGTCCCGTACTGGTCCCGTACTCGGTCCCGTACTCGGTCCCGTACTGGTCCCGTACTCGGTCCCGTACTCGGTCCTGTACTCGGTCCCGTACTCGGTCCCGTACTCGGTCCCGTACTAGTTCCGTACTGGTCCCGTACTCGGTTCCGTACTCGGTCCTGTACTCGGTCCCGTACTCGGTCCCGTACTCGGTCCCGTACTCGGTCCCCTACTCGGTCCCGTACTCGGTCCCCTACTCGGTCCCGTACTCGGTCCCGTACTCGTTCCCGTACTCGGTCTCGTACTCGGTCCCGTACTCAGTCCCCTACTGGTCCGTACTAGTTTCGTACTGGTCCCGTACTCGGTCCCGTACTCGGTCCTGTACTCGGTCCCGTACTCGGTCCCGTACTCGGTCCCCTACTCGGTCCCCTACTCGGTCCCGTACTCGGTCCCGTACTCGGACCCGTACTCGGTCCCGTACTCGGTCCCGTACTAGTTCCGTACTGGTCCCGTACTCGGTCCCGTACTCGGTCCTGTACTCGGTCCCGTACTCGGTCCCGTACTCGGTCCCGTACTCGGTCCCGTACTAGTTCCGTACTGGTCCCGTACTCGGTCCCGTACTCGGTCCTGTACTCGGTCCCGTACTCGGTCCCGTACTCGGTCCCGTACTCGGTCCCCTACTCGGTCCCGTACTCGGTCCCCTACTCGGTCCCGTACTCGGTCCCGTACTCGTTCCCGTACTCGGTCTCGTACTCGGTCCCGTACTCAGTCCCCTACTGGTCCGTACTAGTTTCGTACTGGTCCCGTACTCGGTCCCGTACTCGGTCCTGTACTCGGTGCCGTACTCGGTCCCGTACTCGGTCCCCTACTCGGTCCCGTACTCGGTCGCGTACTCGGTCCCGTACTCGGTCACGTACTCGGTCCCGTACTAGTCCCGACCTGGTCCCGTATTCGGTCCCGTACTCGATCCCGTACTCGGTCCCGTACTCGGTCCCGAACTGGTCCCGTACTCGATCCCGTACTGGTCCCGTACTCGGTCCCGTACAAGTCCCGTACTCGGTCCCGTACTCGGTCCCGTACTCGATCCCGTACTCGGTCCCGTACTCGGTCCCGTACTCGATCCCGTACTCGGTCCCGTACTCGGTCCCGTACTCGATCCCGTACTCGGTCCCGTACTCGGTCCCGTACTTTGCCCGTACTCGATCCCGTACTCGGTCCCGTACTCGGTCCCGTACTCGATCCCGTACTCGGTCCCGTACTCGGTCCCGTACTCGATCCCGTACTCGGTCCCGTACTCGGTCCCGTACTTTGCCCGTACTCGATCCCGTACTCGATCCCGTACTCGATCCCGTACTCGGTCCCGTACTTTGTCCCGTACTCGATCTCTACTCGATCCCGTACTCGTTCTCGTACTGGTCCCGTACTCGGTCCCGTACAAGTCCCGTACTGGTCCCGTACTGGTCCCGTTATGGTCCCGTACTCGGTAACGTACTCCGTCCCGTACTCGGTCCCGTACTCGGTCCCGTACTCGATCCCGTACTCGGTCCCGTACTTTGTCCCGTACTCGATCCCGTACTCGGTCCCGTACTCGGTTCCGTAATCGGTCCCGTACTCGGTCCCGTACTCGGTCCCGTACTCGGTCCCGTACTCGGTCCCGTACTCGGTCCCGTACTCGGTCCCGTACTCGGTCCCGTACTCGGTCCCGTACTCGGTCCCGTACTCGGTCCCGTACTCGGTCTCGTACTCGGTCACGTACTCGGTCCCGTTATCAGTCAGTGACCGACTAAGTGACCGAGTACGCGACCGAGTACGGGACCGAGTACGGGACCGAGTACGGGACCGAGTACGGGACCAGTACGGGACCAGTATGGGACCAGTACGGGACCGACTTCGTGACCGAATAAGTGACCGAGTACGCGACCGAGTACGGGACCAGTACGGGACCAGTACGGGACCAGTATGGGACCAGTACGGGACTGATAACGGGACCGAGTACGGGACCGAGTACGGGACCGAGTACGTGACCGAGTACGAGACCGAGTACGGTACCAAATACGGGACCGAGTACGGGACCGAGTACGGGACTAGTACGGGACCAAGTACGGGATCGAGTACGGGACCGAGTACGGGACCGAGTACGAGAACGAGTACGAGACCGAGTACGGGACGGAGTACGGGACCGAGTACGGGACCGAGTACGGGACCGAGTACGGGACCGAGTACGGGACCGAGTACGGGACCAGTACGGGACCAGTACGGGACCAGTACGGGACCGACTACGTGACCGACTAAGTGACCGAGAACGCGACCGAGTACGGGACCAGTACGGGACCAGTACGGGACTGATAACGGGACCGAGTACGTGACCGAGTAGAGATCGAGTACGGGACCGAGTACGGGACAAAGTACGGGACCGAGTACGGGATCGAGTACGGGATCGAGTACGGGCAACGTACGGGACCGAGTACGGGACCGAGTACGGGACCGAGTACGGGATCGAGTACGGGACCGAGTACGGGACCGAAGACGGGATCGAGTACGGGGACGAGTACGGGAAGGAGTACGGGACCATTACGGAACCGAGTACGGTATCGAGTACGGGACTGAGTACGGGACCGAGTACGGAACAGTACGGGACCGAGAACGGGACCGAGTACGGGACCAGTTCGGGACTAGAACGGGACCAGTTCGGGACCGAGTAGGGGACCGAGTACGGGACCGAGTACGGGACCGAGTACGGGACCGAGTACGGGACCGAGTACGGGACCGAGTACGGGACCGAGTACGGGACCAGTACGGGACCAGTACGGGACCGAGTACGGGACTAAAACGGGACCAGTATGGGACCGACTACGAGACCGAGTACGGGACTAGTACGGGACCAGTTCGGGACCGAGTACGGGACCGAGTACGGGACCGAGTACGGGACCAGTACGGGACCAGTATGGGACCGAGTACGGGACTAAAACGGGACCAGTATGGGACCGACTATGAGACCGAGTACGCGACTAGTACGGGACCAGTTCGGGACCGAGAACGGGACCGAGTACGGGACCAGTTCGGGACTAGAACGGGACCAGTTCGGGACCGAGTAGGGGACCGAGTACGGGACCGAGTACGGGACCGAGTACGGGACCGAGTACGGGACCGAGTACGGGACCGAGTACGGGACCAGTACGGGACCAGTATGGGACCGAGTACGGGACTAAAACGGGACCAGTATGGGACCGACTATGAGACCGAGTACGCGACTAGTACGGGACCAGTTCGGGACCGAGAACGGGACCGAGTACGGGACCAGTTCGGGACTAGAACGGGACCAGTTCGGGACCGAGTAGGGGACCGAGTACGGGAAGGAGTACGGGACCATTACGGAACCGAGTACGGTATCGAGTACGGGACCGAGTACGGGACCGAGTACGGGATCGAGTACGGGACCGAGTACGGGACCGAGTACGGGACCGAGTACGGGACCGAGTACGGGACCGAGTACGGGACCACTACGGGACCAGTATGGGACCAGTACGGGACCGACTCGGTCACTTAGTCGGTCACGTAGTCGGTCCCGTACTGGTCCCATACTGGTCCCGTACTGGTCCCGTACTCGGTCCCGTACTCGGTCCCGTACTCGGCCCCGTACTCGGTCCCGTACTCCGTCCCGTACTCGGTCTCGTACTCGTTCTCGTACTCGGTCCCGTACTCGGTCCCGTACTCGATCCCGTACTTGGTCCCGTACTAGTCCCGTACTCGGTCCCGTACTCGGTCCCGTATTTGGTCCCGTACTCGGTCTCGTACTCGGTCACGTACTCGGTCCCGTACTCGGTCCCGTTATCAGTCCCGTACTGGTCCCGTACTGGTCCCGTACTGGTCCCGTACTCGGTCGCGTACTCGGTCACTTAGTCGGTCACGAAGTCGGTCCCGTACTGGTCCCATACTGGTCCCGTACTGGTCCCGTACTCGGTCCCGTACTCGGTCCCGTACTCGGTCCCGTACTCGGTCCCGTACTCGGTCCCGTACTCGGTCCCGTACTCGGTCCCGTACTCGGTCTCGTACTCGGTCACGTACTCGGTCACGTACTCGGTCCCGTTATCAGTCCCGTACTGGTCCCGTACTGGTCCCGTACTCGGTCGCGTACTCGGTCACTTAGTCGGTCACGTAGTCGGTCCCGTACTGGTCCCATACTGGTCCCGTAGTGGTCCCGTACTCGGTCCCGTACTCGGTCCCGTACTCGGTCCCGTACTCGGTCCCGTACTCGGTCCCGTACTCGATCCCGTACTCGGTCCCGTACTCGGTCCCGTACTCGATACCGTACTCGGTTCCGTAATGGTCCCGTACTCCTTCCCGTACTCGGTCCCCTACTCGGTCCCGAACTGGTCCCGTTCTAGTCCCGAACTGGTCCCGTACTCGGTCCCGTTCTCGGTCCCGAACTGGTCCCGTACTAGTCGCGTACTCGGTCTCATAGTCGGTCCCATACTGGTCCCGTTTTAGTCCCGTACTCGGTCCCATACTGGTCCCGTACTGGTCCCGTACTCGGTCCCGTACTCGGTCCCGTACTCGGTCCCGTACTCGGTCCCGTACTCGGTCCCGTACTCGGTCCCGTACTCGGTCCCGTACTCGGTCCCGTACTCGGTCCCGTACTCGGTCCCGTACTCGGTCTCGTACTCGGTCACGTACTCGGTCCCGTTATCAGTCCCGTACTGGTCCCGTACTGGTCCCGTACTCGGTCGCGTTCTCGGTCACTTAGTCGGTCACGTAGTCGGTCCCGTACTGGTCCCATACTGGTCCCGTACTGGTCCCGTACTCGGTCCCGTACTCGGTCCCGTACTCGGCCCCGTACTCGGTCCCGTACTCCGTCCCGTACTCGGTCTCGTACTCGTTCTCGTACTCGGTCCCGTACTCGGTCCCGTACTCGATCCCGTACTTGGTCCCGTACTAGTCCCGTACTCGGTCCCGTACTCGGTCCCGTATTTGGTCCCGTACTCGGTCTCGTACTCGGTCACGTACTCGGTCCCGTACTCGGTCCCGTTATCAGTCCCGTACTGGTCCCGTACTGGTCCCGTACTGGTCCCGTACTCGGTCGCGTACTCGGTCACTTAGTCGGTCACGAAGTCGGTCCCGTACTGGTCCCGTACTGGTCCCGTACTGGTCCCGTACTCGGTCCCGTACTCGGTCCCGTACTCGGTCCCGTACTCGGTGCCGTACTCGGTACCGTACTCGGTCCCGTACTCGGTCCCGTACTCGGTCTCGTACTCGGTCACGTACTCGGTCACGTACTCGGTCCCGTTATCAGTCCCGTACTGGTCCCGTACTGGTCCCGTACTCGGTCGCGTACTCGGTCACTTAGTCGGTCACGTAGTCGGTCCCGTACTGGTCCCGTACTGGTCCCGTACTGGTCCCGTACTCGGTCCCGTACTCGGTCCCGTACTCGGTCCCGTACTCGGTCCCGTACTTGGTCCCGTACTAGTCCCGTACTCGGTCCCGTACTCGGTCCCGTACTCGGTCCCGTACTCGGTCCCGTACTCGGTCCCGTACTCGGTCTCGTACTCGTTCTCGTACTCGGTCCCGTACTCGGTCCCGTACTCGATCCCGTACTTGGTCCCGTACTAGTCCCGTACTCGGTCCCGTACTCGGTCCCGTACTCGGTCCCGTACTCGGTCCCGTACTCGGTCCCGTACTCGGTCCCGTACTCGGTCCCGTACTCGGTCCCGTACTCGGTCCCGTACTCGGTCCCGTACTCGGTCCCGTACTCGGTCCCGTACTCGGTCCCGTATTTGGTCCCGTATTTGGTCCCGTACTCGGTCCCGTACTCGGTCCCGTACTCGGTCCCGTACTCGGTCCCGTACTCGGTCCCGTACTCGGTCCCGTACTCGGTCCCGTACTCGGTCCCGTACTCGGTCCGTACTCGGTCCCGTACTCGGTCTCGTACTCGGTCACGTACTCGGTCCCGTACTCGGTCCCGTACTCGGTCCCGTACTTGGTCCCGTACTCGGTCCCGTACTCGGTCCCGTACTCGGTCCCGTACTCGGTCCCGTACTCGGTCCCGTACTCGGTCTCGTACTCGGTCACGTACTCGGTCCCGTACTCGGTCCTGTACTCGGTCCCGTACTCGGTCCCGTACTCGGTCCCGTACTCGGTCCCGTACTCGGTGCCGTACTCGGTCCCGTACTCGGTCCCGTACTCGGTCCCGTACTCGGTCCCGTACTCCGTCCCGTACTCGGTCCCCTACTCGGTCCCGTACTCGGTCCCGTACTCGGACCCGTACTAGTCCCGTACAAGTCCCGTACTCGGTCCCGTACTCGGTCCCGTACTCGATCCCGTACTCGGTCCCGTACTCGGTCCCGTACTCGGTCCCGTACTGGTCCCGTACTCAGTCCCGTACTCGGTCCCGTACAAGTCCCGTACTCGGTCCCGTACTCGATCCCGTACTCGGTCCCGTACTCGGTCCCGTACTCGGACCCGTACTAGTCCCGTACAAGTCCCGTACTCGGTCCCGTACTCGGTCCCGTACTCGGTCCCGTACTCGGTCCCGTACTCGGTCCCGTACTCGGTCCCGTACTCGGTTCCGTACTCGGTCCCGTACTCGGTCTCGTACTCGGTCCCGTACTCGGTCCCGTACTCGGTCTCGTTATCTGTCCCGTACTGGTCCCGTACTCGGTCGCGTTCTCGGTCACGTAGTCGGTCACGTAGTCGGTCCCGTACTGGTCCCGTACTCGGTCGCGTACTCGGTGCCGTACTCGGTCCCGTACTCGGTCCCGTACTCGGTCCCGTACTCGGTCGCGTACTCGGTCACTTAGTCGGTCACGTAGTCGGTCGCGTACTGGTCCCATACTGGTCCCGTAGTGGTCCCGTACTCGGTCCCGTACTCGGTCCCGTACTCGGTCCCATACTCGGTCACGTACTCGGTCCCGTACTCCGTCCCGTACTCGGTCTCGTACTCGTTCTCGTACTCGGTCCCGTACTCGGTCCCGTACTCGATCCCGTACTTGGTCCCGTACTAGTCCCGTACTCGGTCCCGTACTCGGTCCCGTACTCGGTCCCGTACTCGGTCCCGTACTCGGTCCCGTACTCGGTCCCGTACTCGGTCCCGTACTCGGTGCCGTATTTGGTCCCGTACTCGGTCCCGTATTTGGTCCCGTACTCGGTCCCGTACTCGGTCCCGTACTCGGTCCCGTACTCGGTCCCGTACTCGGTCCCGTACTCGGTCCCGTACTCGGTCCCGTACTCGGTCTCGTACTCGGTCCCGTACTCGGTGCCGTACTCGGTCCCGTACTCGGTCCCGTACTCCGTCCCGTACTCGGTCCCCTACTCGGTCCCGTACTCGGTCCCGTACTCGGACCCGTACTAGTCCCGTACAAGTCCCGTACTCGGTCCCGTACTCGGTCCCGTACTCGGTCCCGTACTCGATCCCGTACTCGGTCCCGTACTCGGTCCCGTACTCGTTCCCGTACTGGTCCCGTACTCAGTCCCGTACAAGTCCCGTACTCGGTCCCGTACAAGTCCCGTACTCGGTCCCGTACTCGATCCCGTACTCGGTCCCGTACTCGGTCCCGTACTCGGACCCGTACTAGTCCCGTACAAGTCCCGTACTCGGTCCCGTACTCGGTCCCGTACTCGATCCCGTACTCGGTCCCGTACTCGGTCCCGTACTCGTTCCCGTACTCGGTCTCGTACTCGGTCACGTACTCGGTCCCGTTATCAGTCCCGTACTGGTCCCGTACTGGTCCCGTACTCGGTCGCGTACTCGGTCACTTAGTCGGTCACGTAGTCGGTCCCGTACTGGTCCCATACTGGTCCCGTAGTGGTCCCGTACTCGGTCCCGTACTCGGTCCCGTACTCGTTCCCGTACTCGGTCCCGTACTCGGTCCCGTACTCGGTCACGTACTCGGTCCCGTACTCCGTCCCGTACTCGGTCTGCCGTACTCGGTCCCGTACTCGGTCCCGTACTCGGTCCCGTACTCGGTCTCGTACTCGGTCACGTACTCGGTCCCGTACTCGGTCCCGTACTCGGTCCCGTACTTGGTCCCGTACTCGGTCCCGTACTCGGTCCCGTACTCGGTCCCGTACTCGTTCCGGTACTCGGTTCCGTACTCGGTCCCGTACTCGGTCTCGTACTCGGTCCCGTACTCGGTCCCGTACTCGGTCCCGTACTAGGTCCTGTACACGGTCCCGTACTCGGTCTCGTACTCCGTCCCGTACTCGGTCCCCTACTCGGTCCCGTACTCGGTCCCGTACTCGGACCCGTACTAGTCCCGTACAAGTCCCGTACTCGGTCCCGTTCTCGGTCCCGTACTCGGTCCCGTACTCGATCCCGTACTCGGTCCCGTACTCGGTCCCGTACTCGTTCCCGTACTGGTCCCGTACTCAGTCCCGTACAAGTCCCGTACTCGTTCCCGTACAAGTCCCGTACTCGGTCCCGTACTCGATCCCGTACTCGGTCCCGTACTCGGTCCCGTACTCGGACCCGTACTAGTCCCGTACAGGTCCCGTACTCGGTCCCGTACTCGGTCCCGTACTCGATCCCGTACTCGGTCCCGTACTCGGTCCCGTACTCGTTCCCGTACTGGTCCCGTACTCAGTCCCGTACAAGTCCCGTACTCGGTCCCGTACAAGTCCCGTACTCGGCCCCGTACTCGGTCTCGTACTCGGTCACGTACTCGGTCCCGTTATCAGTCCCGTACTGGTCCCGTAGTGGTTCCGTACTCGGTCCCGTACTCGGTCCCGTACTCGGTCCCGTACTGGGTCACGTACTCGGTCCCGTACTCCGTCCCGTACTCGGTCTCCCGTACTCGGTCCCGTACTCGGTCCCGTACTCGGTCCCGTACTCGGTCTCGTACTCGGTCACGTACTCGGTCCCGTACTCGGTCCCGTACTCGGTCCCGTACTTGGTCCCGTACTCGGTCCCGTACTCGGTCCCGTACTCGGTCCCGTACTCGGTCCCGTACTCGGTCCCGTACTCGGTTCCGTACTCGGTCCCGTACTCGGTCTCGTACTCGGTCCCGTACTCGGTCCCGTACTCGGTCCCGTTATCTGTCCCGTACTGGTCCCGTACTCGGTCGCGTACTCGGTCACGTAGTCGGTCACGTAGTCGGTCCCGTACTGGTCCCGTACTCGGTCGCGTACTCGGTCACGTAGTCGGTCACGTAGTCGGTCCCGTTATCAGTCCCGTACTCGGTCCCGTACTCGATCCCGTACTCGGTCCCGTACTCAGTCCCGTACTCGATCCCGTACTCGGTCCCGTACTCGGTCCCGTTATCAGTCCCGTACTGGTCCCGTAGTGGTTACGTACTCGGTCCCGTACTCGGTCCCGTACTCGGTCCCGTACTCGGTCACGTACTCGGTCCCGTACTCGGTCCCGTACTCGGTCCCGTACTCGGTCCCGTACTCGGTCACGTACTCGGTCCCGTACTCTGTCCCGTACTCGGTCTCCCGTACTCGGTCCCGTACTCGGTCCCGTACTCGGTCCCGTACTCGGTCTCGTACTCGGTCACGTACTCGGTCCCGTACTCGGTCCCGTACTCGGTCCCGTACTTGGTCCCGTACTCGGTCCCGTACTCGGTCCCGTACTCGGTCCCGTACTCGGTCCCGTACTCGGTTCCGTACTCGGTCCCGTACTCGGTCTCGTACTCGGTCCCGTACTCGGTCCCGTACTCGGTCCCGTTATCTGTCCCGTACTGGTCCCGTACTCGGTCGCGTACTCGGTCACGTAGTCGGTCACGTAGTCGGTCCCGTACTGGTCCCGTACTCGGTCGCGTACTCGGTCACGTAGTCGGTCACGTAGTCGGTCCCGTACTGGTCCCATACTGGTCCCGTACTGGTCCCGTACTCGGTCCCGTACTCGGTCCCGTACTCGGTCCCGTACTCGGTCCCGTACTCGGTCCCGTACTCGGTCCCGTACTCCGTCCCGTACTCGGTCTCGTACTCGTTCTCGTACTCGGTCCCGTACTCGGTCCCGTACTCGATCCCGTACTTGGTCCCGTACTCGGTCCCGTACTCGGTCCCGTACTCGGTCCCGTACTCGGTCCCGTACTTGGTCCCGTACTCGGTCCCGTACTCGGTCCCGTACTCGGTCCCGTACTCGGTCCCGTACTCGGTTCCGTACTCGGTCCCGTACTCGGTCTCGTACTCGGTCCCGTACTCGGTCCCGTACTCGGTCCCGTACTGGTCCCGTACTGGTCCCGTACTCTGTCGCGTACTCGGTCACTTAGTCGGTCACGTAGTCGGTCCCGTACTGGTCCCATACTGGTCCCGTACTGGTCACGTACTCGGTCCCGTTATCAGTCCCGTACTGGTGCCGTACTGGTCCCGTACTCGGTCGCGTACTCGGTCACTTAGTCGGTCACGTAGTCGGTCCCGTACTGGTCCCATACTGGTCCCGTACTGGTCCCGTACTCGGTCCCGTACAAGTCCCGTACTCGGTCCCGTACTCGGTCCCGTACTCCGTCCCGTACTCGGTCTCGTACTCGTTCTCGTACTCGGTCCCGTACAAGTCCCGTACTCGGTCCCGTACTCGGTCCCGTACTCCGTCCCGTACTCGGTCTCGTACTCGTTCTCGTACTCGGTCCCGTACTCGGTCCCGTACTCGATCCCGTACTTGGTCCCGTACTCGGTCCCGTACTCGGTCCCGTACTCGGTCCCGTACTCGGTCCCGTACTCGGTCCCGTACTCGGTCCCGTATTTGGTCCCGTACTCGGTCTCGTACTCGGTCACGTACTCGGTCCCGTACTCGGTCCCGTTATCAGTCCCGTACTGGTCCCGTACTGGTCCCGTACTCGGTCGCGTACTCGGTCACTTAGTCGGTCACGTAGTCGGTCCCGTACTGGTCCCATACTGGTCCCGTACTGGTCCCGTACTCGGTCCCGTACTCGGTCCCGTACTCGGTCCCGTACTCGGTCCCGTACTCCGTCCCGTACTCGGTCTCGTACTCGTTCTCGTACTCGGTCCCGTACTCGGTCCCGTACTCGATCCCGTACTTGGTCCCGTACTAGTCCCGTACTCGGTCCCGTACTCGGTCCCGTATTTGGTCCCGTACTCGGTCTCGTACTCGGTCACGTACTCGGTCCCGTACTCGGTCCCGTTATCAGTCCCGTACTGGTCCCGTACTGGTCCCGTACTGGTCCCGTACTCGGTCGCGTACTCGGTCACTTAGTTGGTCACGAAGTCGGTCCCGTACTGGTCCCATACTGGTCCCGTACTGGTCCCGTACTCGGTCCCGTACTCGGTCCCGTACTCGGTCCCGTACTCGGTCCCGTACTCGGTCCCGTACTCGGTCCCGTACTCGGTCCCGTACTCGGTCCCGTACTCGGTCCCGTACTCGGTCCCGTACTCGGTCTCGTACTCCGTCACGTACTCGGTGCCGTTATCAGTCCCGTACTGGTCCCGTACTGGTCCCGTACTCGGTCGCGTACTCGGTCACTTAGTCGGTCACGTAGTCGGTCCCGTACTGGTCCCATACTGGTCCCGTACTGGTCCCGTACTCGGTCCCGTACTCGGTCCCGTACTCGGTCCCGTACTCGGTCCCGTACTCCGTCCCGTACTCGGTCTCGTACTCGTTCTCGTACTCGGTCCCGTACTCGGTCCCGTACTCGATCCCGTACTTGGTCCCGTCCTAGTCCCGTACTCGGTCCCGTACTCGGTCCCGTACTCGGTCCCGTACTCGGTCCCGTACTCGGTCTCGTACTCGGTCACGTAATCGGTCCCGTTATCAGTCCCGTACTGGTCCCGTACTGGTCCCGTACTCGGTCCCGTACTGGGTCTCGTACTCGGTCACGTACTCGGTCCCGTTATCAGTCCCGTACTGGTCCCGTACTGGTCCCGTACTCGGTCGCGTACTCGGTCACTTAGTCGGTCACGTAGTCGGTCCCGTACTGGTCCCATACTGGTCCCGTAGTGGTCCCGTACTCGGTCCCGTACTCGGTCCCGTACTCGGTCCCGTACTCGGTCACGTACTCGGTCCCGTACTCCGTCCCGTACTCGGTCTCGTACTCGTTCTCGTACTCGGTCCCGTACTCGGTCCCGTACTCGATCCCGTACTTGTTCCCGTACTAGTCCCGTACTTGGTCCCGTACTAGTCCCGTACTCGGTCCCCTACTCGGTCCCGTACTCGGTCCCGTACACGGTCCCGTACTCGGTCCCGTACTCGGTCCCGTACTCGGTCCCGTACTCGGTCCCGTACTCGGTCCCGTACTCGGTCCCGTACTCGGTGCCGTATTTGGTCCCGTACTCGGTCCCGTACTCGGTCCCGTACTCGGTCCCGTACTCGGTCCCGTACTCGGTCCCGTACTCGGTCCCGTACTCCGTCCCGTACTCGGTCCCCTACTCGGTCCCGTACTCGGTCCCGTACTCGGTCCCGTACTCGATCCCGTACTCGGTCCCGTACTCGGTCCCGTACTCGTTCCCGTACTGGTCCCGTACTCAGTCCCGTACAAGTCCCGTACTCGGTCCCGTACAAGTCCCGTACTCGGTCCCGTACTCGATCCCGTACTCGGTCCCGTACTCGGTCCCGTACTCGGACCCGTACTAGTCCCGTACTCGATCCCTTACTCGGTCCCGTACTCGGTCCCGTAGTCGTTCCCGTACTGGTCCTGTACTCAGTCCCGTACAAGTCCCGTACTCGGTCCCGTACAAGTCCCGTACTCGGTCCCGTACTCGGTCTCGTACTCGGTCACGTACTCGGTCCCGTTATCAGTCCCGTACTGGTCCCGTAGTGGTCCCGTACTCGGTCCCGTACTCGGTCCCGTACTCGGTCCCGTACTCGGTCACGTACTCGGTCCCGTACTCCGTCCCGTACTCGGTCTCCCGTACTCGGTCCCGTACTCGGTCCCGTACTCGGTGCCGTATTTGGTCCCGTACTCGGTCCCGTTCTCGGTCCCGTACTCGGTCCCGTACTCGGTCCCGTACTCGGTCCCGTACTCGGTCTCGTACTCGGTCACGTACTCGGTCCCGTACTCGGTCCCGTACTCGGTACCGTACTTGGTCCCGTACTCGGTCCCGTACTCGGTCCCGTACTCGGTCCCGTACTCGGTCCCGTACTCGGTCCCGTACTCGGTCCCGTACTCGGTCCCGTACTCGGTCCCGTACTCGGTACCGTACTTGGTCCCGTACTCGGTCCCGTACTCCGTCCCGTACTCGGTCCCGTACTCGGTCCCGTACTCGGTCCCGTACTCGGTCCCGTACTCGGTCCCGTACTCGATCCCGTACTTGGTCCCGTACTCGGTCCCGTACTCGATCCCGTACTCGGTCCCGTACTCGGTCCCGAACTGGTCCCGTACTCGATCCCGTACTCGGTCCCGTATCCGATCCCGTACTCGGTCCCGTACTCGGTCAAGTACTCGGTCCCGTACTCGATCCCGTACTGGTCCCGTACTCAGTCCCGTACAAGTCCCGTACTCGGTCCCGTACTGGTCCCGTACTGGTCCCGTACTGGTCCCGTTATGGTCCCGTACTCGGTCCCGAACTGGTCCCGTACTTCATACCGTACTCGGTCCCGTACTTGTCTCTACTCGGTCCCGTACTAGTCCCGAACTGGTCCCGTACTCGGTCCCGTTCTCGGTCCCGTACTCGGTTCCGTACTAGTCCCGTACTCGGTCCCGTACTCGGTCCCGTACTCGGTCCCGTACTCGGGCCCGTACTCGGTCCCGTACTCGGTCCCGTACTCGGTCCCGTATTTGGTCCCGTACTCGGTCCCGTACTCGGTCCCGTACTCGGTCCCGTACTCGGTCCCGTACTCGGTCCCGTACTCGGTCCCGTATTTGGTCCCGTACTCGGTCCCGTACTCGGTCCCGTACTCGGTCCCGTACTCGGTCCCGTACTCGGTCTCGTACTCGGTCACGTACTCGGTCCCGTACTCGGTCCCGTACTCGGTCCCGTACTGGTCCCGTACTCGGTCCCGTACTCGGTCCCGTACTCGACTCGGTCCCGTACTCGGTCCCGTACTCGGTCCCGTACTCGGTCCCGTACTCGGTCCCGTACTCGGTCCCGTACTCGGTCCCGTACTCGGTCCCGTACTCGTACCGTACTCGGTCCCGTACTCGGTCCCGTACTCCGTCCCGTACTCGGTCCCGTACTCGTTCTCGTACTCGGTCCCGTACTCGGTCCCGTACTCGGTCCCGTACTCGATCCCGTACTTGGTCTCGTACTCGGTCCCGTACTCGGTCCCGTACTCGGTTCCGTACTCGGTCCCGTACTCGGTCTCGTACTCGGTCCCGTACTCGGTCCCGTACTCGGTCCCGTTATCAGTCCCGTACTGGTCCCGTACTCGGTCGCGTACTCGGTCAAGTAGTCGGTCACGTAGTCGGTCCCGTACTGGTCCCGTACTCGGTCCCGTACTTGGTCCCGTACTCGGTCCCGTACTCGGTCCCGTACTCGTCCCGTACTCGGTCCCGTACTCGGTCCCGTACTCGGTCCCGTACTCGGTCCCGTACTCGGTCCCGTCTCCCGTACTAGTCCCGTACTAGTCCCGTACTCGGTCCCGTACTCGGTTCCGTACTCGGTCCCGTACTCGGTCCCATACTCGGTCCCATACTCGGTCCCTTACTTGGTCCCATACTCGGTCCCATACTCGGTCCAGTACTCGGTCCCTCGGTCGGTAAAAATCTAAATTACTGTTGTGATGCTTGCCTTGTGGTTGCGAACGAGATGAAATCGTTTATGCGCCAAACTAAAGGTGGCTTGAAAGAACTGATCAACAGTTTTGGCGTAGCTAGAGATAGTTTTCGTCGAGCCGATGATCTTCTTTCCGTGCTTAATTCACAGTTTAATGGCCTTAAGCTATTAGATGAATCTCCAAAGCGCAAAAAAGCCGCTGGTGGTAGGCTGCCTAATGCCCCGCAACCACGGGCAAATGATCAACAGGACTCCACAACTGATCAGCTGTCAATCGCAGCAAATCCACATATGCTGCTAAGATCGGCAGCTAAAAAAGATTCGGAGCAATCCGATCAATCAGCTGTGGATGGACCCCACCCTGTGATTGCTCAAAAATTCCGAATTGTCTGCACTGGTTTCTCAACCAGTGATTCCACCTGTCTCGATTAGTTTACCACCACAAGGGAACATTGAGTCCGGACTACCGGCACAAGTTGGCGCGTCATCTGCAGCACCAAAACCCCTCGCGGTGGTTCCACTAAAGAAACAAATATTTGTTTCTCGGCTTTCCCCTGATCAAACATCGTCGGATGTATTGTCTTATATACAAGACAAAACCAAAGCCGATAATATAAAAGTGGAAAAATTTAACTTCTCTTACGCTAGGGACATATCATCTTTCAAGATAACTGTCCCAAACGAGCTCTTTTCGACCATATGTTCGGGTGATTTTTGGCCGGATAGTATGGTGGTGAAAGAGTTTGAAGCTAAGATCAAAAATAAGAAAAAGGTGCCCGTGGAATTAAACTTCCCTCACGTGCCAGACCACTGCACCATCCACCTCTTCATCTTCTTCCTCTTCAAAAAACTAACTACAAAACTTACTATCTCCTATCAAAATGTTAGAGGCTTGCGTAGCAAATTAATCAAATTGTATTGTGATAGTCTTTCATTTGCATCCCATATTATAGTGCTCACAGAGACTTGGTTAAAGCCGGAGATACTTAACTCCGAAGTCTTCCCAGGTATGTACACTATATATAGGTTTGACCGTCTCCCAGACGGGGAGGTGGAGTCTTAATTGCGGTTAGATCTACCCTCGCGTCGGAGGAGTTACTTTTGGACGATTCCTGTACTCGGAATTCGTATGTGTAAAGCTGTCTTTTTCCGACAGATCAGTTTATATTACGTGCTCCTATATTCCGCCATCTTCTGAATTCCCAGAATATCAGAATCATTTGTCCGCTATCCAGTCCATCTTGAATAAACTTTCTGACAGGGACCAATTGGTAGTTCTAGGTGATTTTAATATACCTGGCACAATGTGGTCCCCAGAAAAACAATCGAATATCCTTCTCCCTTTAGCACAACATGACTTTATTGACGGCTTGCTCGACTTATCGCTGTCGCAAGTTAATTATATTCCAAATTCTCTTGGTCGACTTTTGGATCTATGTTTTGTAACAAGTCCTGAATGTGTGTTTCTGTCCAGGGTAGTACCTCTTACTCAACCTGAAGATCAATATCATCCTACTTTCGAGGTGGAAATCGACTTAGGTACGGTATTAAAAGTAAATTCAGAGAAGTCAACAAAACGAATTCCCTGTTTTCGCAAGGCAAATTTTCGGAGGCTAAACAATTTTATAGCTGGCTTTAATTGGTCCGATCTTTACTCCTGCAACATAATGGCGGATGCGATTAATATGTTTTATACCGCAATTAAATCATTTTTTAACTCTTGTGTTCCGATGTACTATCCGTCAATCTCTAAACCTCCTTGGTTTAATAAAGAGTTGACACACCTAAGAAATGTAAAGTCCAGACTCTATATGAAATTTAAAAATACCGGTTCTCAGTCCATCCTTTGTAAATATTTAAGCGCTCGGTTAAACTTTACCGTGCTTAATGCTCAGTGCTACAAAAATTATTTAAACCGTTGTAAGTTCCAATTTGCACAGGATCCGAAACAGTTTTATAATTTCGTTAGCACTAAGCGAAAAACAAGTTCTCACCCTTCCTCGCTATTTTTTGAAAACACTACGGTTACATCGGATCAGGCAATAGCCGATCTATTCGCCAAGTTTTTTCAAACAACATATTCAACTTTACCTCATTCCGAACAGCCATACTCTTATGCGGTATCTAAGTCGAATCTAATATTTTGCCCCACTATAAACGAAAGCTCACTGCTAAACGATCTTCAGCGTGTTAAACCGGTCTATTCGCCAGGTCCCGATGGAATCCCTGGCTGTGTGCTCAGATTCTGTGCGGAAGCCTTGTGCAAGCCTCTACTGAAACTGTTTACCTTATCTTTGGAATCTTCACAATTCCCTCATATATGGAAGGAGTCCTTTGTGATTCCTCTTCACAAAAAAGGTAGCAAACTGGATGCAAGCAATTACAGAGGAATCTCTAAATTGTCGGCTATCCCAAAACTTTTCGAAAATGTTATCACTCCTCATTTGCAGTACCTTTGTAGATCAATCATATCACCGTGTCAACACGGTTTTATGAAACGCAGATCTACAACCACTAACCTCTTGGAGCTAACTTCTTTCGTAATAGAGGGTTTCAAAAATAATCTTCAAACAGATGTCATCTACACTGATTTTAGTAAAGCATTTGACTCTGTTAATCATTACCTTCTAATAAAAAAACTAGATCTTATAGGTTTCCCTGTTGATCTTCTAAATTGGATTTCAAGCTATCTGAATGGTAGGACACAACAAGTTCTCTTTAAAAATTCGTTATCTTCTATTCTCCGAGTCACATCCGGTGTCCCACAAGGGAGCCATCTTGGTCCGCTTCTTTTTACCTTATTCATTAACGACCTCGCCTTAATAGTAAAACATTCGCGTGTACTTATGTACGCAGACGATGTTAAATTATGCCTCCAGTACAAGGACGCTTCTTGCCATTTGGACTTACAATCCGATCTAGACCGATTTCAAATATGGTGCCGTGATAACATATTAGACTTAAATGGCTCCAAGTGTAAAGTTATGACCTTTTGTCGTGCCAGCCCAATACGCACGACTTACACTCTAAGTGGGTGCTCTCTGGACAGAATAACACGAGTTGATGATCTTGGTGTTCTTCTGGACCCAAAACTAAAATTTTCTGACCATTTTTCGTCTATTGTCATTAAGGTCAGGGGTGTGCTTGGTTTTATAAAAAGGTGGTCTAAGGAATTTGAAGACCCTTACTTGACTAAAACCTTATTTATTTCGTTAGTCCGTCCGATTCTCGAGTACGGATCACCTGTTTGGAGTCCACAATACGCAGTCCACTCGGACCGCATTGAATCGGTCCAAAAAAACTTCTTACTTTTTGCCTTGCGGCGCCTAAATTGGGATGCAAACCATATATTACCTCCTTATTCCAGTAGACTACTTTTAATTAATTTACCATCCCTAGCTAACCGTAGAACTATGCTTGGAACAGTCTTTATTTGTAAGCTTATCCTCACGAAATGTTGAGAGTCCCGACTTGATTAGTCGGCTTAACTTCTCGGTTCCAAGTAGAGTCACTAGAAACTATATACCCCTTATCTTAAATCATTGTAGATCTAATTATGAGTTGCATGACCCTTACAGAGTTTTATGTTCTGACTATAATAGACTTTATCCTATTATCTGTAATCTTGACTCTCTGCCGCTATTAAAGCAATCGATTTTATCTTTTCTATTACATAATTAGATCCTACTAACACTAATATTTATTTATTATTTAACATTATATTCATTTTCTCGTTCCTATTCTATTTTTTATATCGCGTCTATATTTTCTCGCGAATCGAGCCGTACGATACACGGCAGCGCCCCTCGGTGGGTTGGGCGGGAGGTGTGGCCGTGGGACTCGTGCGTTAAAAAAAAAAAAAAAAAAAAAAAAAAAAAAAATACTCCGTCCCGTACTCGGTCCCGTACTGGTCCCAAACTGGTCCCGTACTCGGTCTCATATTCGGTCCCGTACTGGTCCCGTGATAGTACCGAACTGGTCCCGTACTAGTCCCGAACTGGTCCCGTACTCGGTCCCGTTCTCGGACCCGTTCTCGGTCCCGTTCTCGGTCCCGTACTCGGTTCCGTACTCGGTCCCGTACTCGGTCCCGTACTCGGTCCCGTACTCGGTCCTGTACTCGGTCCCGTACTAGTTCCGTACTGGTCCCGTACTCGGTCCCGTACTCGGTCCCGTACTCGGTCCCGTACTCGGTCCCGTACTCGGTCCTGTACTCGGTCCCGTACTAGTTCCGTACTGGTCCCGTACTCGGTCCCGTACTCGGTCCCGTACTCGGTCCCGTTCTCGACCCGTTCTCGGTCCCGTTCTCGGTCCCGTACTCGGTTCCGTACTCGGTCCCGTACTCGGTCCCGTACTCGGTCCCCTACTCGGTCCTGTACTCGGTCCCGTACTAGTTCCGTACTGGTCCCGTACTCGATCCCGTACTCGGTCCCGTACTCCGTCCCGTACTCGGTCCCGTACTCGGTCTCGTACTCGTTCTCGTACTCGGTCCCGTACTCGGTCCCGTACTCGATCCCGTACTTGGTCCCGTACTAGTCCCGTACTCGGTCCCGTACTCGGTCCCGTATTTGGTCCCGTACTCGGTCCCGTACTCGGTCCCGTACTTTGCCCGTACTCGATCCCGTACTCGATCCCGTACTCGGTCCCGTACTTTGTCCCGTACTGGTCCCGTACTGGTCCCGTTATGGTCCCGTACTCGGTCCCGAACTGGTCCCGTACTCGATCCCGTACTCGGTCCCGTACTTGTCTCTACTCGGTCCCGTACTAGTCCCGAACTGGTCCCGTACTCGGTCCCGTACTCGGTCACGTACTCCGTCCCGTACTCGGTCCCGTACTTTGTCCCGTACTCGATCCCGTACTCGGTCCCGTACTCGGTCCCGTACTCGTTCCCGTACTGGTCCCGTACTCAGTCCCGTACAAGTCCCGTACTCGGTCCCGTACTGGTCCCGTACTGGTCCCGTTATGGTCCCGTACTCGTTCCCGAACTGGTCCCGTACTCGATACCGTACTCGGTCCCGTACTTGTCTCTACTCGGTCCCGTACTAGTCCCGAACTGGTCCCGTACTCGGTCCCGTTCTCGGTCCCGTACTCGGTTCCGTACTAGTCCCGTACTCGGTCCCGTACTCGGTCCCGTACTCGGTCCCGTACTCGGTCCCGTACTCGGTACCGTACTCGGTCCCGTACTCGGTCCCGTACTCGGTCCCGTATTTGGTCCCGTACTCGGTCCGTACTCGTCCCGTACTGGTCCGTACTCGTCCCGTACTCGGTCCCGTACTCGGTCCCGTACTCGGTCCCGTACTCGGTCCCGTACTCGGTCCGTACTCGGTCCGTACTGGTCCGTACTCGGTCCCGTACTCGGTCCCGTACTCGGTCCGTACTCGGTCCCGTACTCGGTCCCGTACTCGGTCCCGTACTCGGTCCCGTACTCGGTCCCGTACTGGTCCCGTACTCGTCCCGTACTCGGTCCCGTACTCGGTCCCGTACTCGTCCGTACTAGTCCGTACTGTCCCGTACTCGGTCCCGTACTCGGTTCCGTACTCGGTCCCGTACTCGGTCCATACTCGGTCCCGTACTCGGTCCCTTACTGGTCCCGTACTCGGTCCCATACTCGGTCCAGTACTCGGTCCCTCGGTCGGTAAAAATCTAAATTACTGTTGTGATGCTTGCCTTGTGGTTGCGAACGAGATGAAATCGTTTATGCGCCAAACTAAAGGTGGCTTGAAAGAACTGATCAACAGTTTTGGCGTAGCTAGAGATAGTTTTCGTCGAGCCGATGATCTTCTTTCCGTGCTTAATTCACAGTTTAATGGCCTTAAGCTATTAGATGAATCTCCAAAGCGCAAAAAAGCCGCTGGTGGTAGGCTGCCTAATGCCCCGCAACCACGGGCAAATGATCAACAGGACTCCACAACTGATCAGCTGTCAATCGCAGCAAATCCACATATGCTGCTAAGATCGGCAGCTAAAAAAGATTCGGAGCAATCCGATCAATCAGCTGTGGATGGACCCCACCCTGTGATTGCTTAAAATTCCGAATTGTCTGCACTGGTTTCTGAACCAGTGATTCCACCTGTCTCGATTAGTTTACCACCACAAGGGAACATTGAGTCCGGACTACCGGCACAAGTTGGCGCGTCAGAAATACAATCTGCAGCACCAAAACCCCTCGCGGTGGTTCCACTAAAGAAACAAATTTTTGTTTCTCGGCTTTCCCCTGATCAAACATCGTCGGATGTATTGTCTTATATACAAGACAAAACAAAGCCGATAATATAAAAGTGGAAAAATTTAACTTCTCTTACGCTAGGGACATATCATCTTTCAAGATAACTGTCCCAAACGAGCTCTTTTCGACCATATGTTCGGGTGATTTTTGGCCGGATAGTATGGTGGTAAAAGAGTTTGAAGCTAAGATCAAAAATAAGAAAAAGTGCCCGTGGGAATTAAACTTCCCTCACGTGGCCAGACCACTGCACCATCCGCCTCTTCATCTTCTTCCTCTTCAAAAAACTAACTACAAAACTTACTATCTCCTATCAAAATGTTAGAGGCTTGCGTAGCAAATTAATCAAATTGTATTGTGATAGTCTTTCATTTGCATCCCATATTATAGTGCTCACAGAGACTTGGTTAAAGCCGGAGATACTTAACTCCGAAGTCTTCCCAGGTATGTACACTATATATAGGTTTGACCGTCCCTCCAGACGGGGAGGTGGAGTCTTAATTGCGGTTAGATCTACCCTCGCGTCGGAGGAGTTACTTTTGGACGATTCCTGTAGCTCGGAATTCGTATGTGTAAAGCTGTCTTTTTCCGACAGATCAGTTTATATTACGTGCTCCTATATTCCGCCATCTTCTGAATTCCCAGAATATCAGAATCATTTGTCCGCTATCCAGTCCATCTTGAATAAACTTTCTGACAGGGACCAATTGGTAGTTCTAGGTGATTTTAATATACCTGGCACAATGTGGTCCCCAGAAAAACAATCGAATATCCTTCTCCCTTTAGCACAACATGACTTTATTGACGGCTTGCTCGACTTATCGCTGTCGCAAGTTAATTATATTCCAAATTCTCTTGGTCGACTTTTGGATCTATGTTTTGTAACAAGTCCTGAATGTGTGTTTCTGTCCAGGGTAGTACCTCTTACTCAACCTGAAGATCAATATCATCCTACTTTCGAGGTGGAAATCGACTTAGGTACGGTATTAAAAGTAAATTCAGAGAAGTCAACAAAACGAATTCCCTGTTTTCGCAAGGCAAATTTTCGGAGGCTAAACAATTTTATAGCTGGCTTTAATTGGTCCGATCTTTACTCCTGCAACATAATGGCGGATGCGATTAATATGTTTTATACCGCAATTAAATCATTTTTTAACTCTTGTGTTCCGATGTACTATCCGTCAATCTCTAAACCTCCTTGGTTTAATAAAGAGTTGACACACCTAAGAAATGTAAAGTCCACACTCTATATGAAATTTAAAAATACCGGTTCTCAGTCCATCCTTTGTAAATATTTAAGCGCTCGGTTAAACTTTACCGTGCTTAATGCTCAGTGCTACAAAAATTATTTAAACCGTTGTAAGTTCCAATTTGCACAGGATCCGAAACAGTTTTATAATTTCGTTAGCACTAAGCGAAAAACAAGTTCTCACCCTTCCTCGCTATTTTTTGAAAACACTACGGTTACATCGGATCAGGCAATAGACGATCTATTCGCCAAGTTTTTTCAAACAACATATTCAACTTTACCTCATTCCGAACAGCCATACTCTTATGCGGTATCTAAGTCGAATCTAATATTTTGCCCCACTATAAACGAAAGCTCACTGCTAAACGATCTTCAGCGTGTTAAACCGGTCTATTCGCCAGGTCCCGATGGAATCCCTGGCTGTGTGCTCAGATTCTGTGCGGAAGCCTTGTGCAAGCCTCTACTGAAACTGTTTACCTTATCTTTGGAATCTTCACAATTCCCTCATATATGGAAGGAGTCCTTTGTGATTCCTCTTCACAAAAAAGGTAGCAAACTGGATGCAAGCAATTACAGAGGAATCTCTAAATTGTCGGCTATCCCAAAACTTTTCGAAAATGTTATCACTCCTCATTTGCAGTACCTTTGTAGATCAATCATATCACCGTGTCAACACGGTTTTATGAAACGCAGATCTACAACCACTAACCTCTTGGAGCTAACTTCTTTCGTAATAGAGGGTTTCAAAAATAATCTTCAAACAGATGTCATCTACACTGATTTTAGTAAAGCATTTGACTCTGTTAATCATTACCTTCTAATAAAAAAACTAGATCTTATAGGTTTCCCTGTTGATCTTCTAAATTGGATTTCAAGCTATCTGAATGGTAGGACACAACAAGTTCTCTTTAAAAATTCGTTATCTTCTATTCTCCGAGTCACATCCGGTGTCCCACAAGGGAGCCATCTTGGTCCGCTTCTTTTTACCTTATTCATTAACGACCTCGCCTTAATAGTAAAACATTCGCGTGTACTTATGTACGCAGACGATGTTAAATTATGCCTCCAGTACAAGGACGCTTCTTGCCATTTGGACTTACAATCCGATCTAGACCGATTTCAAATATGGTGCCGTGATAACATATTAGACTTAAATGGCTCCAAGTGTAAAGTTATGACCTTTTGTCGTGCCAGCCCAATACGCACGACTTACACTCTAAGTGGGTGCTCTCTGGACAGAATAACACGAGTTGATGATCTTGGTGTTCTTCTGGACCCAAAACTAAAATTTTCTGACCATTTTTCGTCTATTGTCATTAAGGTCAGGGGTGTGCTTGGTTTTATAAAAAGGTGGTCTAAGGAATTTGAAGACCCTTACTTGACTAAAACCTTATTTATTTCGTTAGTCCGTCCGATTCTCGAGTACGGATCACCTGTTTGGAGTCCACAATACGCAGTCCACTCGGACCGCATTGAATCGGTCCAAAAAAACTTCTTACTTTTTGCCTTGCGGCGCCTAAATTGGGATGCAAACTATATATTACCTCCTTATTCCAGTAGACTACTTTTAATTAATTTACCATCCCTAGCTAACCGTAGAACTATGCTTGGAACAGTCTTTATTTGTAAGCTTATTCGTGGGATGTTGAGAGTCCCGACTTGATTAGTCGGCTTAACTTCTCGGTTCCAAGTAGAGTCACTAGAAACTATATACCCCTTATCTTAAATCATTGTAGATCTAATTATGAGTTGCATGACCCTTACAGAGTTTTATGTTCTGACTATAATAGACTTTATCCTATTATCTGTAATCTTGACTCTCTGCCGCTATTAAAGCAATCGATTTTATCTTTTCTATTACATAATTAGATCCTACTAACACTAATATTTAACATAGTTATTCCACATTATATTCATTTCCTCGTTCCTATTCTATTTTTTATATCGCGTCTATATCTTCTCGCGAATCGAGCCGTACGATACACGGCAGCGCCCCTCGGTCGGTTGTGCGGGAGGTGTGGCCGTAGGACCCGTGCGAAAAAAAAAAAAAAAAAAAATATCCATTCCTACACCCATAACTCCCAATGTCTAAGTACTAAATGTAATCAAAGATCGAGAGCCCTTCGATTAAGCTTAGCTGTCATTTACGCACAGCTGTGGTGTCGTCTCAGTCTGTCACTATATCTGCTAGTGTGTTCAGATCACGGTGAAGGGTAGTGCCACGTACATAGTATTGGCAGTCTGTAATTGCACGCAGGGCACGGTTTTGCAATACCTGTATGCGGTTGTAATTGTATTTTGCAGAAATACCCCAGACATATATTCCGTACAGCCAGATCAAGGCAACGCAGTTGACGTAGACTGTATCAGCCATCGTTGTTGGGAATTAAGGTCTTCAAGGTGAAGCAGGGATTGGGGGTCTTTTGTGGTTTGACCTTTAAATTCCATTGTTTGCACCATGCAGCCAGTGTGGTAAGGTACTCTTGGAGAACCCGTGCTGCCTCATATTATCTCGTATCATAAGCGTAGAGGCGAGTAGGCTTTCCTGGGATTTACCATATGATATGCGTTGATAGGCAAGGCAGATCTGCAGTAAATACTAAGTAAAGCAGCGGTCCCACAACGCTGCCCTGCGGAACTCCGGCTGTTATAACGAAGGGATTCGAATGGGTGTTTCTGACCCTGACCATGAATTTCCGATTTTCCAATTATGATCTTAGAACATATGGTGCTGGGAATAACTTTTTAATTTTGCTGAGAAAGCCGTCATGCCAGACCCTATCGAATGCCTGTTGCATGACGATCGTTAATAATGTCATTTAATCTGTATCTAATCTGTATCAGTCGTTCCCATACCTTAGATAGCGAAGATAAGACACTTATGGGTCGATACTATTCAGGGCTCTCTTCAGGTTTACCGGGCTTACGTATCATTAAGATTGTTGACATTTTCCACTGCTTTGGGAAATACTGCACACTGAATGTGGCATTATATATCAGCGCCAAGTAGAGAAGTGCTCGAAGAGGTAGTGCTTTTAACGTGGCATTGCAAACATTGTCGATGCCAGGAGACTTCTTTATCAGGAGAGATTTGATAACTTCGGCCATTTCCTCAACGCTGATGGGCTTGAGTAGTGACATTTGCAGAGATGTCTCTAGGCTACCAAGCGTCTCTTGATCATGCTCCGCTGTAGCGAATTGGAAGTAAGTCAACCTAGTCTCCAGATGATGTGCAAAACAATTAGCCTGCTCCTCTTCATTTTTAGCAGGTTCACCTCCGGGACGCCTTATAGGAACCTATCTAAACGGCTGTCTTTTAAGGGACTTGGTGCATTTCCATAGCGATTATCCAGCATCCACTGTGTAGTCCATAGTAGCTAGTTTCTGCTCAAAAAAGTATCTTCGAAGTTCCCTTAAGACGTTATGCTATGCAGCACGGTTTCATAAGATTCGGTCCCAGGGGTCTTGAGATCTGATTGCTCGCCTTCGGAGTCTTTTTTTCTGTGTCAGAAGCTCTCTACCTTTTTGGTCAACACAATCCCATAGATGGTGCCTGTCCAAGGGACGGGAGAAATAGAGACAGCCGCAGCATTATGAATGCTTTCTGTTAGGTTGTCAACAGCCATTTCAATTTCCTCACCAGAATTAAGCTTGGTGTTCAGAGAAATAAGGCTCACCAATTGTTGGCTAAAGGCAAGCAGGTCAGTTTGTTTGGTGACTAGCCAGGGACTTGGATTAACATCTGTCTATCTGCCTCAATGCCAATGGTCAAAGGCAAGTGATCAGAATCCAAGTCCCAGCTTTGTGTTATAGTTGCTAGGTGATCTGGTATACCATGATACACTGCAAAGTCTATCGTAGTCTCAATGAAATAACCATTGACGACAAATTCCATATTCCAGTAATGGACGAAATATTAGAAAAGCTTTAACGCTGTCAATACTTCACAACCATTGATCTAGTTAAAGGTTTCCATCAAATTCAAATGGACCAGCAATCAATATCCAGCATTTTCAACAAAACATGGACATTACGAATATACTCGTATGCCTTTTGGTCTGAAAAATGCACCAGGAACATTTCAACGCTGCATGAACAATCTTCTAGAAGACTTAATTTATAAAGATTGTTTAGTTTATTTAGATGATATTATCATTTATTCCACTTCATTGGAAGAACATCAGCTAATTTAAAATTGCAACTTAAGAAATGTTAATTTCTGAAGGAAAAAACAAAATTTCTCGGTCACATTATCACGACAGACGGTATAAAACCAAACCCTAACAAAGTAAATGCAATTAATAATTTTCATATTCCTAAAACCACAAATGGAATAAAATCATTCCTTGGACTCTGGCAGGGTGAATGTAATCCTTTTTGCCTGTGATCTGGGGAATCCACGCCAGCACTCCAAAGAAGGTTTTTTGCGGGCTGGCCTGACAGAAAATGTGATCCACAGATGGGCAATTCTTTTTCCGATGAATATTTTATTCTTCCGGAAAATTCGGAAATTGGAAATCGCTTTGTAGATAAGGAGCTTAGTGGAAGTCGGTAGCTTAGATCGTCTGCAAACCAGCCAGTAAAATTCACGGACTCGGTTCTCCGCCTGTTTCCGCTTCTTTAGCAGGTGTGGTCTCCATGTAAGTCTCCTGTCCAGTGTAAAGCCAAGATAATTTGGATTGTCTACCTCCGGGTAGCCTCTGGAGGGCAGATGCCGCGCCGAGTTGCAAAGGTTTTGGCGGTTGACTTGTCGCTCTTTACCGATACATTCCATCTCTGGTGCCACGTGTTCAGTAGATCTAGTTGCTCCTGCATAGTCTGGGAGGCCTCTGCTGGGGTATCTGCTGTTGTTAGGAATGCAGTATCATCGGCGTAAGTGGCTGCCATAATGTACTGGCTCGGTATCACCGGCAGGTCGGCCTTATACGCATTGTAGAGGAGCGGACCGAGAACGCTTCCTTGGGGAACTCCTGCATGGGCTTCTTTGACGCCTCAGCGCGCTTCTCAACACCTGACGGCGAACCTTCTGCCCTCCAAGAACGACTTCAAGAACTTGAAATATGGCTGGGGCAGGCCGTTTTTGAGCTTCAGGAGGAGACCGGGGTGCCAAACACGATCGAAGGCTTGCTTAATGTCCAGCATTACAGCTAGGCAGTATTTCTTATTCTCAAAGGCGTCCAGGATATATTTCACTACTCGGTGTCCCTCGGGTGGTTAGAGAACCTTGGAGCAGCGTGAGTTGCTGCCTCCTGAATTTGCGAGGTGAGGTTCGCAACGGCCACATCGATAAGTTCTGGGGTATCCAATGGTGGGTTAGTGACTGTCGTGTTGTTCAGCCAGTGGTGGTATTTGCTGATGTCGGCCGTTTTGAAGATTAACTTTTTATCCGCGGATCTCAACATGGCTGAGGCGAAGACCGAAACGGCAATGGCACTGTGGTCCGAGAGAAGGTCTTCCACCTCTCTGGTCTGGATTCTTGCCGGGTCCAGGCCGCCGGAGATCGCAAAGTCCAAGATGTCTGGAGTTGTTGCAGAGTAAAAATTAACAAAAAAACCGAGAGTGTGCTATAGTCGATTTCCCTACTATCAGATACCCTTTACTCAGCTAGTGTGAATGGGAACACGAAATTTCGTCAGTTTTCTGGGATATCGATAGATATTGCGGAATGAATACGAAAAAAATTAAAAATTGTTTAAAAGTGAGCCGATTTGGCGGCGTTATGGTCTTTGAGAAGGCGTGTCAAAAAGTTTTTTGATAAATCTATAGAAATGTACACGGACTAATAAAATTTTATGAAAAGATATCCAAAAATTTTTTAAAAATGTGGTCGTGGCAGTTTTGCGCGGTTTGTGGGCTTTAGAGTGGGCGTGGCAAAAAAACTTACGCTGCGTCTATATCTCTAGAATCTGTATGTTAGATTTCAACCCTTTAGCTTTTACAGTTCCTGAGAACTCAACGTTCATATGGACTGACGGACAGTCGAACAGACCGACATGGCCAGATCGAATCGGATATTGACCCTGTTGAAAACACAAAAGTCACAAAAAAATTGTGTGTATGTGAGAGTGATGATTTCATAAGAGGATCTGTTCACGATCTCAGACAGATCTTCTAAATCCACTCAACCTCAACAAGAAGCTTTTCTTTAGGATTTTCTCGAACTTTCAAATATGTTTACGATAAAAGCTTTATCCTGAAATTATTTCACAGCATTGTGAAATTCAAATATGCTGACTTGTGTTAACTTTAAGTTTTGTTATTTATCGGGTGGCTAAGTGTTGGCGTCAAAAACAAGGGCAAGGGAACTGCTGCTGAGACTGGAGTTTGAAATTTACGGGTCGGATAACTCTACCCCTTCTAAAATGAAACGCCTGATATGTATATATAGTAACATATCCATTCTACACCCATAACTCCCAATGTCTAAGTACTAAATGTAATCAAAGATCGAGAGCCCTTCGATTAAGCTTAGCTGTCATTTACGCACAGCTGTGGTGCCGTCTCAGTCTGTCACTATATCTGCTATTGTGTTTAGATCTCGGTGAAGGGTAGTGCCAGGTAAGGTAATTGCACGCAGGGCACGGTTTTGCAATACCTGTATGCGGTTGTAATTGTATTTTGCAGAAATACCCCAGACATATATTCCGAACAGCCAGATCAAGGCAACGCAGTTGACGTAGACTGCTCTTTTAGCACTCAGTGACGTGATGCTTTTTCTGTTTATCAGCCATCGTTGTTGGAAATTAAGGTCTTCAAGGTGAAGCAGGGATTGGGGGTCTTTTGTGGTTTGACCTTTAAATTCCATTTTTTGCACCATGCAGCCAGTGTGGTAAGGTACTCTTGGAGAACCCGTGCTGCCTCATATTATCTCGTATCATAAGCGTAGATTCGAGTAGGCTTTCCTGGGATTTACCATATGATAGGCGTTGATAGGCAGGGCAGATCTGCAGTAAATACTGAGTAAAGCAGCGGTCCCACAACGCTGCGCTGCGAAACTCCGGCTGTTATAACGAAGGGATTCGAATAGGTGTTTCTGACCCTGACCATGAATTTCCGATTTTCCAATTATGATCTTAGAACATAATAATATGGTGCTGGGAATAACTTTTTAATTTTGCTGAGAAAGCCGTCATGCCAGACCCTATCGAATGCCTGTTGCATGTCAATGAACACAGCATTATAGTATTCCAAATCATCAAAGGCCTGTAGGATGTGTTTTGTCAATTTGTGTACCTGCTCCACAGTGCTGTGTCCCTGACGAAATCCAAACTGATGATCCGGCAGGATTCGACGATCGTTAATAATGTCATCTAATCTGTATCTAATCTGTATCAGTCGTTCCCATACCTTAGATAGCGAAGATAAGAGACTTATGGGTCGATACTATTCAGGGCTCTCTTCAGGTTTACCGGGCTTACGTATTATTAAGATTGCTGAAATTTTCCACTGCTTTGGGAAATACTGCACACTGAATGTGGCATTATATATCAGCGCCAAGTAGAGAAGTGCTCGAAGAGGTAGTGCTTTTAACGTGGCATTGCAAACATTGTCGATGCCAGGAGACTTCTTTATCAGGAGAGATTTGATAACTTCGGCCATTTCCTCAACGCTGATGAGCTTAATGAGTAGTGACATTTGCAGAGATGTCTCTAGGCTACCAAGCGTCTCTTGATCATGCTCCGCTGTAGCGAATTGGAAGGGGGTCAACCTAGTCTCCAGATGATGTGCAAAACAATTAGCCTGCTCCTCTTCATTTTTAGCACCTCCGGGACACCTTATAGGAACCTTTCTAAACGGCTGTCTTTTAAGGGACTTGGTGCATTTCCATATCGATTATCCAGCATCCACTCTGTAGTCCATAGTAGCTAGTTTCTGCTCAAAAAAGTATCTTCGAAGTTCCCTTAAGACGTTATGCTATGCAGCACGGTTTCATAAGATTCGGTCCCAGGGGTCTTGAGATCTGATTGCTCGCCTTCGGAGTCTTTTTTTTTCTGTGTCAGAAGCTCTCTCACTCTCAGATCGAACACTCGTTGAGTGCAGACGTGCCTACGGACGAGCGCACCGTGTTGTGTATTTTCGGAGTGTTTTTCGCTGTGAAAAGTTTAATCAGAACTCATAAAAACGTACAGACAATTAGGCCAAGTCCTAGAGTGCGTGTGGTTACTGATAGCAAGATTGTGTGATGTGTTTTTGAGCTGCAAATTGAAACTTATTTATATGCAAAAGTGAAAACATATACACGTGGTCAACCAATCAGTGTTACCAGTCGACGGCTAAGTCAACTGCCCGAAAAGCTCTTCAAGTGGTGTGTGTCTTGGCTGAACTGGTTCTGATAACTTGAACCAGTATCGACATAGGTGGCGCCGCTGCCGCAATAGTTTAAAATTGCTCCGCCAGAGGGTGTCAACCAGTTCCGTAAAGCTCCAACAGTTGGCGCTACAGGCTGCACCTTTATTATGGACTGGCAAACAGTGCGTATTGCGACTAGCAACAAACGCAAGAAAAATGAGAAAAATAACTCTTTGGATTCCGACGAATCACCCGAGCCAGGCGAGGTAAAAAGGAAGAATCCGGTCAAACATTCTCTTCCAATAGACGGACCGAGCACAAGCAGAGCCGCTGCTCTAGCGGGTAATAGCTTCGCAATTCTGTCATCTGACGACGACGAGGATGTGTTCGACCATCTGCCAGCCAAGACCCCTCTACAGGAGAAGGAAAAGGAGAAACCTAAGCCATTCAAGCCACCCCCAATCTTCATCCCGGACGTGACCAACCTATCTGCAATGTTGAAGATGATTACGACTCTCGTGGGCCCCAGCAAAGACTTCTCATATAAAAGTGAAAGAAATAACAACGTGCGAGTTATGATGCCCGACAAGGAGTCTTATACTGCGCTACGTCAGCAACTCGTTGCCCAGAATAAAAGGCATCGCACATTTCAACCCAGGGATGAGAGAGACTACAGAGTCGTAATCAAGGGTTTACATCACACCGCTGATCGTGCTGAAATCCAAGAAGAACTGGAAAAACTGGGGCATAAGGTCAGAGACCTCCACAATCCTATTGGGAGGAAAACTAAACAACCACTTGGGATCTTCTTCGCCAACATTGAACCCGCCAGTAACAACAAGGAGGTCTACCAAATCAGGAGACTGTGCAGGTCGGTCGTCACCATCGAGCCTCCGCTCAAATTCAACGACGTGCCTCAGTGCTTTAGATGCCAAGGGTTTGGACATACCCAGCGCTACTGCTTCCTCGAGCACCGATGCGTGAAATGTGGTGGCCAACACGACTCCACGACTTGCACTAAGAAGGAGGACGAGAAGGCATGCTGCCTTCACTGCCAAGCTGACCACCCCGCTTCATACAGAGATGCCCTGCCTACAAGAAGGCCAAGGCACAGCAAGCCCCTAAACCCAGACCGGCCACACCCACCAGCAAGCCCAGCACCATCCGGATCCCAAACATCTCCAACATGAGCTATAAAACCGCTCAAGGCTACTCATGTACCACAGCAATCCGATCCCAACCAAAACCGCCAAACCCCACCTGAAGCTCCGGAATCCAATAACTTGGAACAAATCTTTGCCCCTTTTCAAGGAATGGTTGAAAGTATGATGGAAAAAATGTTCTCCCAAATGACGCAGCTTATTGCTTCCATCCTCAATGCCAAATCATGGAAATAAGCCTGAACATAGTCATTTGGAATGCTAACGGCATGCAGAGGAGCAGAGCCGAGGTAGAATACCTTATAAAAACGGAAGCGATTGACATACTCCTTGTATCCGAAACCCATTTTTGTCCCCGATCCCACTACAACATCAGCGGCTATGATGTCTTACTCGCCAACCATCCATCTGGCAGAGCGCGCGGAGGAGCAGCCATGCTCATCAGGAGTGGTATCCAGTACACGGAGCTACCTGCGTTCTAGGAGGAATGGGCACAGTGCGCCCTGGCTCGAATCTCCAGCCTTAAGGGGGACATCACCATTGGAGCGGTCTACTTCCCCCCAGACACTCAGTCACCGAGACTCACTTACAGGAGCTTTTCGAGTCCTTTGGTCCTCGCTTTATAGCAGCCGGTGACTTAGACGCCAAACATTCTTGGTGGGGTCCCGCTCCATCAACCCCAAAGGCAGAACGCTCTCACATGCACCACTTACAACAAGCTGCTATCCGACCACAGTGCAATAAGAATGCTCCTCAATATCCCCGTCCTAAAAAAAGACCTGCCAGAAGACTCACCGGGAAGCATACCGACTCCTCCAAATTTACCTTCTGGATGCTATCCTCCCTGGACCCGGATCCTCCTCTTTCCTCCCCAAGTGACATTGGTGCGGAGATCAAGACACTCACTGAGGAGATGCACAATGCGGCTAAGTTCGCCACCCTCCTCCTCCAACTTCCCCGAGAACACTTGAGCGAGATCTCCACCTTTGGTCTCCAGAGATTGCGGCCTTCGTGGCGGAGAAGAGACGCCTCAGACGTATCTGGTTCTCCTCGCGCAACCCAAGGGATAAAGCGGCACTCAACAGAGCCAGCAAGGATCTTAAGGACAAGCTTTGCACACTACGGCAGGACTCATTCAATCGATTCCTTGAAGAGCTGGAACCTGGTGACCCGCAACACAATCTGTGGCATGTCACGCGCCACATCAGGAGGCCTGCAAAAAAGGCGTCGCCAGTGCGCAAAGCGGATGGCTCTTGGTGCTGTTCCGATGACGAAAGAGCAGAAGCATTCGCAGATCACCTCCAGAACGCATTCACCCCATTCAACAGATGCACTGGTGAAGAGCGTTGCCGCCACCACCAGGTTCCTTGAGAGTCCATCTCCACCCAGCTTGCCGATAGAGCCCGTCACCCCTGAAGAGGTTGCGCAGGAGATCGCCTCCCTAAAGGCCAGCAAATCCCCCGGACTGGATCGTATCGACGCCACTTCCCTCAAAATTATGCCTCCTCCTTGTTCCCATATGTTGGCTAACATCTTCAACAGCTGTTCTCACTAGGGTACTTCCCGAGATCATGGAAACGTGCAGAAGTCATCCTCATCCTTAAACCTGGAAAACCTGAAGCCAATCTGGCCTCATATAGACCGATTAGTTAGCTGGCAATACTCTCCAAAATACTTGAAAGAGTATTTCTGCGCAGAGTGTTGCCAGTACTGGACGAGGCTGGTTTGATCCCGGATCACCAGTTTGGCTTCAGGCGATCTCATGGAACACCCGAGCAATGCCACCGGCTCGATCAAGAATCCTCGATGCATTCGAGAAGAAAAGATACTGTTCGGCCGTCTTCCTCGATGTCAAGCAGGCGTTGACAGAGTGCGGCATCCCGGTCTCCTCCACAAACTTAAGTCCCACCTTCCCAGTTCCCACTACGCTCTACTCAAATCTTACACTGAAGGAAGAGAATTCCAAGTGCGTTGCGGATCCTCATCCAGCACGTCAAGGCCCATAAGAGCCGGAGTACCTCAAGGCAGCGTCCTTGGTCCCATCCTCTACACCCTCTTCACAGCAGACCTTCCTATAATACGCTCCCGTCACCTCACAATAGCTACCTATGCCGACGACACCGCGTTCCTCGCCACCGCTACTAATCCAGATAGAGCTTCAGCCATCATCCAGAGGCAACTGGATGCTCTGAATCCATGGCTGAAACGATGGAATATTGCGGTCAACGCCGAAAAATCCTCCCACACAACATTTTCCCTGCGCAGAGGAGAATGCCCTCCGGTCACTCTTGACGGCGACACGATCCCTACTACCAGCACCCCCAAATACCTAGGGCTTACACTGGATAGAAGGCTGACATGGGGCCCTCACATTGATAGGAAGCGCCCAGGCCAACATACGCCTTAAGCAACTCCACTGGCTTGTTGGGAAAAGTTCCAAGCTGCGGGACAAAACGAAGCTGCTTGTCTACAAGACTATTCTCAAGCCATATGGACTTATGGAATCCAGCTGTGGGGCACTACAAGTGCTTCACACAGAAGGAAGATCCAGCGATTCCAGAACCGATGCTTGAGAATAGTCTCCAACGCCCATCCCTATAACGAGAATGCTGCCATCCACGAGGAGTGGAATTCCGTGGGTGGAAGATGAGATCTACCGACTCAGTGAGAGATACGCCAGAAGACTGGAGAATCACCCCAACCACCTGGCCATCAATCTGCTAGACAACAGCCAATCCACAAGACGTCTGCAGAGAACGCACCCGCTTGACCTCACGCAACATTAATGTATATTTGTAACCCCTACCCAAGTACATTCTAAGTACTCCCCGTATGTCAATGTTCCCCCACATAAAATTTAATTATTGTCCAATAGGACAGATTTTAAATAAATAAAACAAAAAAGAAAAAAAAAAACCAAACTAATGGGCGTAGCATACTAAAATTTGTTGCTAAATTTTTCTAAAAATAAATTTTTTTTTTTGGGTGTATTTATTTAAAACTGTCCGTCGCGGACAATCATTAAATTTGAGGACTAAACTTAACGGTAGAGAATTAATTGATTACATAATTTGTTGCGAAAACTTTACAATAACTGTCGATATTTTATGTATGATGTATATCATCATGTATGTGTCGTGGCGAAAATAATGAGTATGCGTGTAGTCGCTGTTTACTTCTTCTCCATGTTCCCTTTGCTATTATGCGTGTTCCTATTTATTGTCAATGTGTGAGGATGAATAGATGAATTATGTATGAACGGGATTTTGCAAAAACGAGAGCGATAGAGCTGTTGCTGAACGTGGCCACTTGCGCTGCTTGGTTAGAAAGGGAAAACGATATAATGAAAAGGGAATGCCAAAAATTGAGAAGAGACAAAGCAGGCTGCACGAAACTGGAGTGAGGGCATTAATCGTGGAGAAGCCAAAGCAGACGCAAGTGGACTCGTTGACTGCGCACAGCTGCATAAAATTATATAGTGAAAAGAGATATGAGCGACGCTGATATGGACGGACGGACGGACGGCGAGGCCCCTGATATTCATAACCCGACATCAGAAGTGGGATCTGTGCCACACCCTGTATTTTCTGAGGATCAGTGGCGTGCAGTAGTCGAAATGCAAAATCGGAATTTGGCTGAACTTGTAAAAATCATGCAAGTGACGCCGGCACGTGAGCAGCAACCTAGTTATGATGTTAAGCTACCCAAATTTAACCCTGATGCTGCATGCGTAGAGGCAGCAAAGTGGTGTTCAGCAACCGATATAATTCTAACTGAGCACCCCCTTAAAGGAAGTAAATTGATCATGGCACTAAGTAACTGCATGGAGGGAACTGCATCTCAGTGGCTAACACAAATTTCGTACCAGGGTATGACTTGGCAAGAGTTCCAGGAATTATTTCTGCAGCGCTTTGAAACCGAAGAGACGCCGGCCGCTACGTTTTTAAATTTACTCAACAGCCGCCCGACTGCCGCCGAATGTTACGCGGTGTATGCGAGTCGGCTGGTGACGACGCTGACTACGAAGTGGCGGAATATGGAAATAGAAGAAATTGCCGTTACAACTGTTCTTGCGTATATGGCAAACATTGACAGTCGTTTGAGCGCGTCCTCTTCACATACAATGTGCGTACCAGAAGTAAGCTACAGGAGGAGTTAAAAGCGTTTACGTTCGATAAGAAGCGACATGCTCGAGATGACAACCTTGGACCTGACCAGAAGAACCGTAAGGCATCGCCAGTTGTATGCCACTTCTGTTCAAAGCCGGGACATCGAATTGCTGAATGCCGAAGTAAAATGCGACAAGATAGAGAGGCGAAACCGCAGCGTGAAAAATCAAATGTCACGTGCTATCGGTGCGGCCAACCGGGACATTTCTCCAACCAGTGCCCGAAAAACGGAAGTGCAGCCAAACAAGATGTGACTCAACAGAAGACTGTTAACCAATGTTGTGTGAGTGAGCCAAAGGGAAGCTTGCATCAACGAGGTGAGATCTATCCAATTTGTTTCGATTCCGGTGCAGAGTGCTCCCTTATTAAAGACGACATTAGCAGTAAGTTATCTGGTAAACGTATAAACAATACTGTAATGATAAAAGGCATTGGTGGTGGCAGTGTGTGCAGTACATTGCAAATCTTGAGTGAAGTCATTATAAACGAAAATATTATGGAAATATTATTTCATGTAGTCCCGAACGAGCAAATGAGGAATGATAATCTGATAGGGCGAGAAATACTTAAACAAGGCTTTTATGTAATTTTGGCATCCGATAATTTTAAAGTTGTAAAATCAAAAACTGTTAATAATTGTTCCGTTACTGAGCGATCGTTTACTTTGTCCGATATTGACACCGAATTAGTCGACAATGAGAAAGCTGAATTAATTGAGCTACTTGAAAAGCACTCGACTTCATTTACCAACGGGATACCTCATACTCGAGTAAATACAGGCGAAATGAAAATCCGTTTAAGTAACTTGTTGGTATAATTGTTGTAAATTGTCCCGCACAAGCGATCCCGGTGCCTTATCAGCGTTTGATGTACACATATACGGTCGCCTGTGAAGCAATTTGAACTTGATTTCGTTTGTTTCCTTTGTTTTACTTGCACTTGTACGTTATTATGTTTCAATACGCTTTATCCAATTCCTTTCCATTTCACCACTCACTAATAAAATCCCCACAACCACTGCCGTCACATGTTCATCACCTCTTTAGAATTAGAACGATAAGCGTAGTGGGCATTGTTAATCCCTTGTCCGTTGACCGGCTGCGCCAGTTACAATCCCGTTTCCGAGGGAGGACTACTTCCAAAAAAAAACGTCTGAGCAGTTTGAGGTGTGAAATGAGAATTCTTTATTACAAATGTATATGTATGTATTTTTCAAATATCTTCGTCAGAGTTCGTATTGTCGATCCTCGTTGAACTTTCGCTCGGCTCTGAGTTGTTGTTGGGTCGGTGTTGTCTCTCGTTGCAGTACTGGGTAGACCGAGAGAGGGGGTATGTTAACTCGCGCGCTGTTTATTGCAAATATTTTCTTGAACTAATCTCCAAATGCGTTTTTTGCTTTTCATATTTAGAGTGGACACATAAAATCACCGTTATCATAAAAAATGAGCAGATAAAAACAAAAGGCACGCTTACAGTTAGCTCTGAAAACATAGAAATTGGTCACATGCAACGTTGGGCGCGAAAGGATTAAGAGCGGCAAAGAGTCAAGACTACAGATAATAGAATAAGGTCTATTATAGTCAGAACATAATACTCTGTAAGGGTCATACAATGATTTAATGTAAGATAAGTATATATACTTATAGATAAGTATATAGTATTTAGTGAATCTACTTGGAAAAGAGAAGTTAAGCCGACTAACTAAGTCGGGACTCTAAACTTTGCCACGACGCCAGTCTATTGCAGCGCCAAACGTTTGTTCTCAGAACTATATTGCACTTGCACGTGATTATGTTTCGATAACGATTTATTTAATTTCTTATTTCACTACTCGCTACTAAAATCCACACAACCACTGCCGTCACATGTTCATCAGCTCTTTAGAATTAGAACGATAAGCGTAGTAAGCATTGTTAATCCCTTGTCCGTAGTCCAACTGCGCCAGTTACAATCCTGTGGCCGAGGGATGAAAGCTTACAAAAAAAAAAAACAACTGAGCAGTTTGGGGTATGATATGATAATGACTTCTTTATTACAAAAGTTGTATGCTTCTCCCAAATATATTCGTCTGAGTTCGTATCGGCGATCTTCGTTGATTTTTTGTTCGGCTCTCAGTTTTTCGGTCGGTGTTGTTTCCCTGTGGCCGGAAAGAGGGGCATGGTAACTCGCGCACTCTGAAGTCAGCCTTAGAGTGGGCGTGTCAAAAGGCTTTTTGGCAAATCTATAGAAATTTACAATCGTAATAAAACTATCGAAAAGTTTTTCAAAAACGGCAGTTTTTTGCTGTTTTAGGACGTTAGAGTGGGCGAGACAAAAATTGTCCTGACACATAACTTTACATAACTAATAAAAATATGAAAAAATATCAAAAAATGTTATAAAATTTGGGTCGTGGCAGCCTTGTGCGGTTTGTGACAAATCGATATAAATTTAAAATTAAATAAAGACGCAGTGCAGCTCATGGGAAATTTAAAATTTTTAAAATATGGAAAATATCGAAACGTTTTTCAAACGTGCGGGCGTGGCAGTTTTTTTTTAGCTGTGGTCGAACAGATAATTTCGTGTCGCATGAAATCCGGCGCGTAGCATTTCCAATTCAGAGACAGATTTCTGAAACTTGGAGACAGTATTTGTCCTTTGCATTCATCTTTTTCCTCCTGTTTTATTTTCCCTTTTGATATCAAACGGTTCTTTCTGAACTTCACAAACTTAAGATATGATTTTTATCCGGAACTACTCAAGTAGATCAGTGTATGCGTCTGATCATGACTTAGAGCCCTTAAAAATATTGTGTCAATACGAAAACTTTTCGATTCCCCTCAATTTAATTTTCCATTTTTTTATATATGTCGGAGCACAATTATTATTTTCCATTTCACGCAGCGAGTTTCGAAGGCACCGAAGGTCTACAATTAATTTGTGTCACTCACTTCTTCTCCGTGCTAACCTTCGAAACACACTCGGTTCGAGTTCGCGCTGAAACGGGAGATGCCAAAGCTACAAAAATACAGCCGACCAATAGCAACGCAGTATGCAATAATGCAATATGATGAAATACCAATGATTTCCCCAAAATGATGAAATTACTATTCTTCTGGAATATTCTAGCACATAATGCAATATGATGAAATACCATTGATTTCCCAAAATGATGGAATTACTATTCTTGTGAAATATTCTAGCACATACACTAGCTTACAAAAGTATGCGCCGACACGGCCATCCTGACCTTTACACGTCCTCGTGAAATATTACCAAAATGATTCGTTCTCTATAATTATATTGTAAAACTATTTTTACATCATTTAAAAAAAATAAAATAAAAATATTAGCAAATTGACAAATCAAATTTTTAAATTTAAATTTCCAATACAAACTTCTTTTCTTTAACATAATTCATTCTCTTCATATTTATATCTAATGCGCAACACGCCATGATCAAGACATTTGCCAGAGACCGCCGAAGTGTGAAGACGTTTTTTATCAAGCTCCGCAAAAAATCGGTTGTTTTGAGTGAAGTGAACGCCAGATATAGTAAACTAAAAAAAAAAAAAAAAAAAAAAAAAAAAAAATCCGAAAGCGTAAGAGACGCTCTATGCGATGCAAGATCGCTTAAATATATAGTGATTTGTTATCTTAAATTATAAAACTATGAGTCAGAACGAAACTCGCGCTCAGCGACCGCGCGAGCAAGACGAACGCCGGCTCTCAATTCAACGCAAAAACGCGTACTTCTCCTACGTCTCACCGATAACCCCAAACGCAGACATCGAGCGTTCAATAACCCATAGCCAAAGTAACCTTCTTCTACCAACAAATCAAGAAAGAGCGCGCTCCTGCTCTCCCGCTCTCTTAGCTCCGACAGAAGCCCCGCTACCTCCAACAACAACAGCTGGAGATAGACCGACAGCCCGCTCTACCTCGTCATCGGCTGCACCCGCTCACGCTCTGACTGAGTCAGCGAAAGCAAAACCGCAAGCAATAAACGGTACTGCTGCACTACCAGCAAAACAAAACGAAAACGTAAACAAAAAAGCTGGGTCGACCGGCAGACTGGAATGGATCACTACATTACAATAAAGCGAAAGCTCAGCCCGAAAAATTCAGATTTGGAAAACAAGCCGAAAAATACACGCGACAACTCTACCTTTATCAAAAATGTAGCCCCTGCAAATACCAACAGATATGCCTTGCTGGTAGATACCGCTGAGGACGTGGCGCTGGGATCCGTTGATATGGAACCGAAGAAAACAAAACCTCCGCCAATATACATCCGCGAGAAGAGCACAAGCGGTTTTGTAAATACTTTGATTGGCCTTATTGGAAAAGATAGCTTTCATATAATTCCCCTCGTAAGAGGTACTATCAATGAAATCAAACATCAGACGAAAACGGAGGACAACTACAGAAAAGTCACAAACTATTTTACCGCACAAAAAATAGGCTTCTACACTTACCAGCTTAAAAGCAGCAAGGGCCTGCAAGTAGTCCTGAAGGGCATTGAGTCTGATGTTACGCCCGAAGAGATAACTGAGGCGCTAAAGGAAAAGGGATTTTACGCCAAAAGCGTGTTCAATATCAAAAATAGAAACAGGCAGCCCCAACCACTCTTCAAGATTGAGCTTGAACCAGAAAACAAGCCTCCTAGAAAAAACGAGGTTCACCCAATTTACAAACTCCAGCTCCTTCTGCACCGTAGGATCACGGTAGAAGAGCCGCACAAACGTAACGCTCCTGTACAATGTACAAACTGCCAAGAGTATGGCCACACGAGGTCGTATTGCACACTTCGCCCGGTGTGCGTAGTCTGTGGAGATCTCCACGACTCCAAACAGTGTCAAACTAACAAAAAAAATGCATGCGAGAAAAAATGCAATAACTGTGGGGGCAATCACACAGCAAACTACAGAGGCTGTCCAATCTACAAAGAGCTGAAAATCCGTCTTCACAAAAGAATGAACACGGCGCGGGCACACCAAGGAACAGCTACGCTGATACCATCAGAGACAAATCCTGAAGTAATGTTCCCGAAAGCAGCAAGTTTCGCTCCCTGGCCTACATCCAACACTAACAAGACAACATTTGCAAACGTTTTAAAATCAGGTATGACGCCTCAAACCTAAAATTCCCGTACTCCACATGAAGTGCACACAAAATTAGACACACAACAAAACTATAACCCAGCTGCGCAGCAGGAAACAAAAACTGAAGCTATGATGCAAGCCTTACAACAGAGCATGATGGAATTTATGACATTTATGAAGACCACCATTCAAGACTTGATGCGTAATCAAAACCTTTTGATACAAATGCTTGTAGCCCAACAATCAAATAAATAATGGCTACCTTACGCATAGCTACGTGGAACGCCAATGGCGTTTCACAGCGCAAACTTGAGCTAGCTCAATTCCTACATGAGAAGCATATCGACGTAATGCGTCTTTCGGAAACTCATCTCACAAGCAAATACAATTTTCAAATAAGAGACTACCATTTCTACGGTACAAATCATCCCGACGGAAAAGCACACGGTGGCACCGCCATACTCATAAGGAACCGTATGAAGCACCACTTTTACAAAGAATTTGCGGAAAATAATCTTCAGGCCACATCTATCAACATTCAGCTGGATGACAACACTCTCCTTACACTAGCGGCCGTATACTGCCCCCCCGTTTCACAGTATTAGAAGCTCAATTCCTGGATTTCTTCCAAGCACTAGGGCCACACTTCATTGCAGCAGGCGACTACAACGCTAAACATACTTACTGGGGATCGCGACTTGTGAACCCAAAAGGAAAACAGCTTTATAAGACTATAATAAAAGCCACTAATAAACTTAACCATGTTTCCCCCGGGAGTCCTACATACTGGCCATCAGACCTCAATAAGCTGCCTGACCTGATCGACTTCGCAGTTACGAAAAATATTTCCCGCAGTTTGGTTAAAGCTGAATGTCTGCCGGATCTGTCATCTGATCACTCGCCTGTACTAATTCACTTCCGCCGGTACGCAGAAAACGTGAAACCACCATTCAGATTGACTTCTCACAAAACAAACTGGCTCAGGTATAAAAAATATTTAAGTTCACATATTGAGCTAAGCCCAAAACTTAATACTGAATCTGATATAGAGAGCTGCACGTGTGCATTGCAATCCATCCTTACTGCAGCAGCTCTTACTGCAACACCCAAAATAACAAATAATACAATTAATTCAAAAAAGATCAACGTACAAATCGAGCAACTCGTCCACGTAAAACGACGCTTACGCAGAGAATGGCAATCTTCCAGATCCCCAACTGCAAAACAAAAGCTAAAAGTAGCCACACGGAAACTGGCCAACGCTCTGAAACAAGAAGAGGACGACGATCAGCGCCGATACATAGAGCAACTCATACCAACAGGCACAAAACAAAAGTCACTGTGGCGAGCCCACTCAACTCTTCGCCCACCGACTGAAACCGTTTTGCCGATAAAGAATTCCTCAGGTGGTTGGGCCCGTAGTGATGAAGACAGAGCCACTACATTTGCCGCTCACCTACAAAATGTGTTCACGCCAAACCAGGCTACTAGCACATTCGCACTACCGTCCTATCCCGCAAACCGCCACCAGCAACACACCCCAATTGTATTTCGTCCTAAAGAAGTAACTAAAATAATCAAAGACAATCTCAGCCCGAAAAAATCCCACGGCTGCGACCTTATAACACCGGAAATGATCATCCAGCTGCCACATTCTGCAGTTCGCTACATAACCAAGCTCTTTAATGCCATCACCAAACTTGGTTACTTCCCACAACGATGGAAGAGGTCGATTATCAAAATGATTCCAAAACCTGGTAAGAACCACACAGTCGCTTCATCTTACAGACCAATAAGTCTACTCTCATGTATTTCGAAACTATTCGAAAAATGCCTGCTGATCCGACTTAATCAACATCTGATACACCACAACATAATCCCAGCCCACCAATTTGGATTTCGCGAAAGCCATGGAACCATTGAACAGGTGAATCGTATTACAACGGAAATAAGAACTGCATTTGAATATCGCGAATACTGCACAGCAGTATTTTTAGACGTATCCCAAGCATTCGACAGAGTCTGGCTCGACGGCCTAATGTTTCAAATTAAAACATCCCTACCCGAAAGCACACACAAACTTCTAAAGTCTTACCTCTATGACAGAAAGTTTACAGTGCGGTGCAACACTGCCACTTCCACTGATCATACAATTGAGGCTGGAGTCCCCCAAGGCAGCGTTCTTGGGCCAACCTTATACCTCATCTATACAGCCGACATCCCTACAAATAGTCGCTTAACAGTATCCACATTTGCCGACGATACAGCTATCCTTAGCCGTTCAAGGTCCCCTATCCAAGCTACAGAACAGTTGGCACTGTACCTCATCGACATTGAGAAGTGGCTCTCTGACTGGCGAATAAAAGTAAACGAGCAAAAATGCAAGCACGTGACGTTTACGCTAAACAGACAAGACTGTCCTCCGCTCTTGTTGAACAACATACCACTCCCGAAAGCAGATGAGGTAGCGTACCTAGGAGTACACCTTGACAGAAGACTCACATGGCGCAGGCACATTGAAGCCAAAAAAAACCCAGCTTAAACTCAAAGCCAACAACTTACACTGGCTCATCAACTCTGGTTCTCCGCTCAGCCTAGACCACAAGGTCTTGCTTTACAATTCTATATTGAAACCTATCTGGACCTATGGTTAACAGTTATGGGGCAATGCCAGCAACAGCAATATTGACATCATACAGCGAGCACGAGCAATAAAGACGCAGTGCAGCTCATGGGCGTAGCAATTTTAGGTGGTTCGTACGCGTTAGGGTGGCAAATGAAAAGAAATTTAAAATTTTTAAAATATGGAAAATATCGAAACGTTTTTCAAACGTGCGGGCGTGGCAGTTTTTTTTTAGCTGCGGTCGAAGAGATAATTTCGTGTCGCCTGAAATCCGGCGCGTAGCATTTCCAATTCAGCGACAGATTTCTGAAACTTGGAGACAGTATTTGTCCTTTGCATTCATCTTTTTCCTCCTGTTTTATTTTCCCTTTTGATATCAAGCGGTTCTTTCTGAACTTCACAAACTTAAGATATGATTTTTCTCCGGAACTACTCAAGTAGATCAGTGGATGCGTCTGATCATGACTTAGAGCCCTTAAAAACATTGTGTCAATACGAAAACTTTTCGATTCCCCTCAATTTAATTTTCCATTTTTTTTATATATGTCGGAGCACAATTATTATTTTCCATTTCACGCAGCGAGTTTCGAAGGCACCGAAGGTCTACACACAATTAATTTGTGTCACTCACTTCTTCTCCGTGCTAACCTTCGAACCACACTCGGCGACAGCGACCACACGCTGCCGCCGCGCTGAAACGGGAGATGCCAAAGCTACAAAAATACAGCCGACCAATAGCAACGCAGTATGCAATAATGCAATATGATGAAATACCAATGATTTCCCCAAAATGATGAAATTACTATTCTTCTGGAATATTCTAACACATAATGCAATATGATGAAATACCATTGATTTCACAAAATGATGGAATTACTATTCTTCACCGTGGTACGTTCGGAGTGAAAACATCCAAAGAGACTTAAATATCCCATCAGTTACCAACGCAATCACGGAACTTAAGGAAAAATACCATAGCAAGCTTTACACGCACCCCAACCACCTAGCGCGAGGTCTAATCCAGCTCAGCAGCCGTTCCCGTCTCCGGCGAAAGGACCTACCAACCCAGCGAATAAATTATTAGGGCCGTTTAATCATAGAACAGTTGGAAAAATAATAAAACTGTTCAAAAAATACTTCTTATAGTTAAGATTTTTAAACTTATTGTTAGTTCTTGTACAAGAAGATTCAATAAATAAAAAGCAAAGTAAAAAAAAAAAAAATAAAAATAAAAATTATTAGCCCTTTAGGCATCCATACTGTCTCTTTCAACAGCTTCAATCATTTCGCTACAGTCTCTTTCAACAGCTTCAATCATTTCTCTCTTTTAACAGCTGTGAGGAGTCGTAAAACTCCCCACAAATCTCGTGTAGGCGAGCGGCCTAGCAACAGACGCGACGAAGGGCAAAGCGGAAAGACCGAGAGTTAACGGTGGACGGTGGACCTTGGACTCCGCTGGCCAAGGGCGAAGAGGTTAAACGGTAACGGTGCGTGAGCAAAGAGGACGCACCGTGATTCAACGGCACAATACGTGGACCTTGTACCCAAGCGGGCCGTGCGCAAAAAGGGAAATAACGGGATCCCTGCGGCCTATAAAGGGTAGGCGCGAGCACGAATGCAGGACAGTGAAGGAGACAGAGAGATCGCGGGCGGAAGGTGGCCGAGTGTCGGAGTGTCAATCGAAGAGATCGGAAGTGTGAACACTCGGGCGAACGCGAAGAAAAGGAGCAGTGCAAGCATCGGGCGGCAAGAGGCCCGAAGGACTCAGAAGGACGAATCGCCACAAGCAAGTGGAGATTCTGTGAGCGAAGGAGAAGGATCTGACGTGTCGTAAGGATCGTTGGAGTCAGTGGCTAGCACAGGTGGTCCCAGGACGAGCGTTGCCTCGCCAAGGACGATAGACCTGGCACCATAACATCCTAGATCCGTTCCGGCCGGCGGAAGGACCTTCGGAAGCTAAGGCAAAGAACCCGACGTGTCCGTAAGGGTCAGTGGTGTCAGTGGTCGGTACAGGTGGTTCCAGGACGAGCGTTGCCTCACCCTAACTAAGTTTGACTATATCACTGTCTAGTTAACTCTTTGCTAAATAATTATTTATTTATACTTTAGGTTCTTTTTAAAGTTACTTTTAAGTAAATTACTAATTTAAAAAGTTCCACCGAATATCGAAACAATAATTATTGTGATGCGCGCGCTGTTTATTGCAAATATTTCTTGAACTAATCTCCAAATGCGTTTTTTGCTTTTCATATTTAGAGTAGACACATAAAAGCACCGTTATCATAAAGAATAAGCAGATAAAAACAAAAGGCACGCTTACAGTTAGCTCTGAAAACATAGAAATTGCTCACATGCAACGTTGGGCGCGAAAGGATTAAGAGCGGCAAAGAGTCAAGACTACAGATAATAGAATAAGGTCTATTATAGTCAGAACATAATACTCTGTAAGATAAGTATATATACTTATAGATAAGTATATAGTATTTAGTGAATCTACTTGGAAAAGAGAAGTTAAGCCGACTAACTAAGTCGGGACTCTCAACTTTGCCACGACGCCAGTCTATTGCAGCGCCAAACGTTTGTTCTCAGAACTATATTGCACTTGCATTTCATTATGTTTCGATAACGATTTATTTAATTTCTTATTTCACCACTCGCTACTAAAATCCACACAACCACTGCCGTCACATGTTCATCAGCTCTTTAGAATTAGAACGATAAGCGTAGTAAGCATTGTTAATCCCTTGTCCGTAGTCCAACTGCGCCAGTTACAATCCTGTGGCCGAGGGATGAAAGCTTACAAACAAAAAAAAAAAAAAACAACTGAGCAGTTTTTTGCTGTTTTAGGACGTTAGAGTGGGCGAGACAAAAATTGTCCTGACACATAACTTTACATAACTAATAAAAATATGAAAAAAAATCAAAAAATTTTATAAAATTTGGGTCGTGGCAGCCTTGTGCGGTTTGTGACAAATCGATATAAATTTAAAATTAAATAAAGACGCAGTGCAGCTCATGGGCGTAGCAATTTTAGGTGGTTTGTTCGCGTTAGAGTGGCAAAAGAAAAGAAATTTAAAATTTTTAAAATATGGAAAATATCGAAACGTTTTTCAAACGTGCGGGCGTGGCATTTTTTTTTTAGCTGCGGTCGAAGAGATAATTTCGTGTCGCCTGAAATCCGGCGCGTAGCATTTCCAATTCAGCGACAGATTTCTGAAACTTGGAGACAGTATTTGTCCTTTGCATTCATCTTTTTCCTCCTGTTTTATTTTCCCTTTTGATATCAAGCGGTTCTTTCTGAACTTCACAAACTTAAGATATGATTTTTCTCCGGAACTACTCAAGTAGATCAGTGGATGCGTCTGATCATGACTTAGAGCCCTTAAAAACATTGTGTCAATACGAAAACTTTTCGATTCCCCTCAATTTAATTTTCCATTTTTTTATATATGTCGGAGCACAATTATTATTTTCCATTTCACGCAGCGTGTTTCGAAGGCACCGAAGGTCTACACACAATTAATTTGTGTCACTCACTTCTTCTCCGTGCTAACCTTCGAACTACACTCGGCGACAGCGACCACACGCTGCCGCCGCGCTGAAACGGGAGATGCCAAAGCTACAAAAATACAGCCGACCAATAGCAACGCAGTATGCAATAATGCAATATGATGAAATACCAATGATTTTCTCAAAATGATGAAATTACTATTCTTCTGGAATATTCTAACACATAATGCAATATGATGAAATACCATTGATTTCCCAAAATTATGGAATTACTATTCTTGTGAAATATTCTAGCACATACACTAGCTTACAAAAGTATGCGCCGACATTTACACGTCCTCGTGAAATATTACCAAAATGATTCGTTCTCTATAATTATATTGTAAAACTATTTTTACATCATTTAAAAAAAATAAAATAAAAATATTAGCAAATTGACAAATCAAATTTTTAAATTTAAATTTCCAATACAAACTTCTTTTCTTTAACATAATTCATTCTCTTCATATTCATATCTAATGCGCAACACGCCATGATCAAGACATTTGCCTCGCACTTGTGCTTACATTATAATTACAAATTTTATTATTAGCCCTTCAGGCATCCATACTGTCTCTTTCAACAGCTTCAATCATTTCGCTACTGTCTCTTTCAACTGCTTCAATCATTTCGCTACAGTCTCTTTCAACAGCTTCAATCATTTCGCTACTGTCTCTTTCAACAGCTTCAATCATTTCGCTACCGTCTCTATCAACAGCTGTGAGGAGTCGTAAAACTCTAGCAACAGACGCGACGAAGGGCAAAGCGGAAAGACCGAGAGTTAACCAAGGGCGAAGAGGTTAAACGGTAACGGTGCGTGAGCAAAGAGGACGCACCGTGATTCAACGGCACAATACGTGGACCTTGTACCCAAGCGGGCCGTGCGCAAAAAGGGAAATAACGGGATCCCTGCGGCCTATAAAGGGTAGGCGCGAGCACGAATGGGGGACAGTGAAGGAGACAGAGAGATCGCGGGCGGAAGGTGGCCGAGTGTCGGAGTGTCAATCGAAGAGATCGGAAGTGTGAACACGCGGGCGAACGCGAAGAAAAGAAGCAGTGCAAGCATCGGGCGGCAAGAGGCCCGAAGGACTCAGAAGGACGAATCGCTACAAGCAAGTGGAGATTCTGGGAGCGAAGGAGAAGGATCTGACGTGTCGTAAGGATCGTTGGAGTCAGTGGCTAGCACAGGTGGTCCCAGGACGGGCGTTGCCTCGCCAAGGACGATACACCTGGCACCATAACATCCTAGATCCGTTCCGGCCGGCGGAAGGACCTTCGGAAGCTAATGCAAGGAACCCGACTTTTCGGTAAGGTCAGTGGAGTCAGTGGTCGGTACAGGTGGTTCCAGGACGAGCGTTGCCTCACCCTAACTAAGTTTGACTATATCACTGTCTAGTTAACTCTTTGCTAAATAATTATTTATTTATACTTTAGGTTCTTTTTAAAGTTACTTTTAAGTAAATTACTAATTTAAAAAGTTCCACCGAATATCGAAACAATAATTATTGTGATGCGCCCGCTGTTTATTGCAAATATTTTCTTGAACTAATCTCCAAATGCGTTTTTTGCTTTTCATATTTAGAGTAGACACATAAAAGCACCGTTATCATAAAGAATAAGCAGATAAAAACAAAAGGCGCGCTTACAGTTAGCTCTGAAAACATAGAAATTGCTCACATGCAACGTTCGGCGCGAAAGGATTAAGAGCGGCAAAGAGTCAAGACTACAGATAATAGAATAAGGTCTATTATAGTCAGAACATAATACTCTGTAAGGGTCATACAATGATTTAATGTAAGATAAGTATATATACTTATAGATAAGTATATACTATTTAGTGAATCTACTTGGAAAAGAGAAGTTAAGCCGACTAACTAAGTCGGGACTCTCAACTTTGCCACGACCCCAGTCTATTGCAGCGCCAAACGTTTGTTCTCAGAACTATATTGCACTTGCACGTCATTATGTTTCGATAACGATTTATTTAATTTCTTATTTCACCACTCGCTACTAAAATCCACACAACCACTGCCGTCACATGTTCATCAGCTCTTTAGAATTAGAACGATAAGCGTAGTAAGCATTGTTAATCCCTTGTCCGTAGTCCAACTGCGCCAGTTACAATCCTGTGTCCGAGGGATGAAAGCTTACAAAAAAAAAAAAAAACAACTGAGCAGTTTGGGGTATGATATGATAATGCCTTCTTTATTACAAAAGTTGTATGCTTCTCCCAAATGTATTCGTCTGAGTTCGTATCGGCGATCCGATACGAAAGTATCCTGACACATAACTTTACATAACTAATAAAAATATGAAAAAATATCAAAACATTTTATAAAATTTGGGTCGTGGCAGCCTTGTGCGGTTTGTGACAAATCGATATAAATTTAAAATTAAATAAAGACGCAGTGCAGCTCATGGGCGTAGCAATTTTAGGTGGCTTGTTCGCGTTAGAGTGGCAAAAGAAAAGAAATTTAAAATTTTTAAAATATGGAAAATATCGAAACGTTTTTCAAACGTGCGGGCGTGGCAGTTTTTTTTTAGCTGCGGTCGAAAAGATAATTTCGTGTCGCCTGAAATCCGGCGCGTAGCATTTCCAATTCAGCGACAGATTTCTGAAACTTGGAGACAGTATTTGTCCTTTGCATTCATCTTTTTCCTCCTGTTTTATTTTCCCTTTTGATATCAAACGGTTCTTTCTGAACTTCACAAACTTAAGATATGATTTTTCTCCGGAACTAATCAAGTAGATCAGTGGATGCGTCTGATCATGACTTAGAGCCCTTAAAAACATTGTGTCAATACGAAAACTTTTCGATTCCCCTCAATTTAATTTTCCATTTTCACGCAGCGAGTTTCGAAGGCACCGAAGGTCTACACACAATTAATTTGTGTCACTCACTTCTTCTCCGTGCTAACCTTCGAACCACACTCGGCGACAGCGACCATACGCTGCCGCCGCGCTGAAACGGGAGATGCCAAAGCTACAAAAATACAGCCGACCAATAGCAACGCAGTATGCAATAATGCAATATGATGAAATACCAATGATTTCCCCAAAATGATGAAATTACTATTCTTCTGGAATATTCTAACACATAATGCAATATGATGAAATACCATTGATTTCCCAAAATGATGGAATTACTATTCTTCTAGCACATACACTAGCTTACAAAAGTATGGCTCACAGTTATGGGGCAATGCCAGCAACAGCAATATTGACATCATACAGCGAGCACAATCAAAGATCCTAAGAACCATCACTGGGGCACCGTGGTACGTTCGGAGTGAAAACATCCAAAGAGACTTAAATATCCCATCAGTTACCAACGCAATCACGGAACTTAAGGAAAAATACCATAGCAAGCTTTACACGCACCCCAACCACCTAGCGCGAGGTCTAATCCAGCTCAGCAGCCGTTCCCGTCTCCGGCGAAAGGACCTACCAACCCAGCGAATAAATTATTAGGGCCGTTTAATCATAGAACAGTTGGAAAAATAATAAAACTGTTCAAAAAATACTTCTTATAGTTAAGATTTTTAAACTTATTGTTAGTTCTTATACAAGAAGATTCAATAAATAAAAAGCAAAGTAAAAAAAAAAAAAATTATTAGCCCTTTAGGCATCCATACTGTCTCTTTCAACAGCTTCAATCATTTCGCTACTGTCTCTTTCAACTGCTTCAATCATTTCGCTACTGTCTCTTTCAACCGCTTCAATCATTTCGCTACTGTCTCTTTCAACAGCTTCAATCATTTCGCTACAGTCTCTTTCAACAGCTTCAATCATTTCTCTCTTTTAACAGCTGTGAGGAGTCGTAAAACTCCCCACAAATCTCGTGTAGGCGAGCGGCCTAGCAACAGACGCGACGAAGGGCAAAGCGGAAAGACCGAGAGTTAACGGTGGACGGTGAACCTTGGACTCCGCTGGCCAAGGGCGAAGAGGTTAAACGGTAACGGTGCGTGAGCAAAGAGGACGCACCGTGATTCAACGGCACAATACGTGGACCTTGTACCCAAGCGGGCCGTGCGCAAAAAGGGAAATAACGGGATCCCTGCGGCCTATAAAGGGTAGGCGCGAGCACGAATGGGGGACAGTGAAGGAGACAGAGAGATCGCGGGCGGAAGGTGGCCGAGTGTCGGAGTGTCAATCGAAGAGATCGGAAGTGTGAACACGCGGGCGAACGCGAAGAAAAGAAGCAGTGCAAGCATCGGGCGGCAAGAGGCCCGAAGAACTCAGAAGGACGAATCGCCACAAGCAAGTGGAGATTCTGGGATTGAAGGAGAAGGATCTGACGTGTCGTAAGGATCGTTGGAGTCAGTGGCTAGCACAGGCGGTCCCAGGACGGGCGTTGCCTCGCCAAGGACGATAGACCTGGCACCATAACATCCTAGATCCGTTCCGGCCGGCGGAAGGACCTTCGGAAGCTAAGGCAAAGAACCCGACATGTCCGTAAGGGTCAGTGGAGTCAGTGGTCGGTACAGGTGGTTCCAGGACGAGCGTTGCCTCACCCTAACTAAGTTTGACTATATCACTGTCTAGTTAACTCTTTGCTAAATAATTATTTATTTATACTTTAGGTTCTTTTTAAAGTTACTTTTAAGTAAATTACTAATTTAAAAAGTTCCACCGAATATCGAAACAATAATTATTGTGATGCGCGCGCTGTTTATTGCAAATATTTTCTTGAACTAATCTCCAAATGCGTTTTTTGCTTTTCATATTTAGAGTAGACACATAAAAGCACCGTTATCATAAAGAATGAGCAGATAAAAACAAAAGGCACGCTTACAGTTAGCTCTGAAAACATAGAAATTGCTCACATGCAACGTTGGGCGCGAAAGGATTAAGAGCGGCAAAGAGTCAAGACTACAGATAATAGAATAAGGTCTATTATAGTCAGAACATAATACTCTGTAAGATAAGTATATATACTTATAGATAAGTATATAGTATTTAGTGAATCTACTTGGAAAAGAGAAGTTAAGCCGACTAACTAAGTCGGGACTCTCAACTTTGCCACGACGCCAGTCTATTGCAGCGCCAAACGTTTGTTCTCAGAACTATATTGCACTTGCACGTCATTATGTTTCGATAACGATTTATTTAATTTCTTATTTCACCACTCGCTACTAAAATCCACACAACCACTGCCGTCACATGTTCATCAGCTCTTTAGAATTAGAACGATAAGCGTAGTAAGCATTGTTAATCCCTTGTCCGTAGTCCAACTGCGCCAGTTACAATCCTGTGGCCGAGGGATGAAAGCTTACAAAAAAAAAAAAAAAACAACTGAGCAGTTTTTTGCTGTTTTAGGACGTTAGAGTGGGCGAGACAAAAATTGTCCTGACACATAACTTTACATAACTAATAAAAATATGAAAAAAAATCAAAAAATTTTATAAAATTTGGGTCGTGGCAGCCTTGTGCGGTTTGTGACAAATCGATATAAATTTAAAATTAAATAAAGACGCAGTGCAGCTCATGGGCGTAGCAATTTTAGGTGGTTCGTACGCGTTAGGGTGGCAAATGAAAAGAAATTTAAAATTTTTAAAATATGTAAAATATCGAAACGTTTTTCAAACGTGCGGGCGTGGCAGTTTTTTTTTAGCTGCGGTTGAAGAGATAATTTCGTGTCGCCTGAAACCCGGCGCGTAGCATTTCCAATTCAGCGACAGATTTCTGAAACTTGGAGACAGTATTTGTCCTTTGCATTCATCTTTTTCCTCCTGTTTTATTTTCCCTTTTGATATCAAGCGGTTCTTTCTGAACTTCACAAACTTAAGATATGATTTTTCTCCGGAACTACTCAAGTAGATCAGTGGATGCGTCTGATCATGACTTAGAGCCCTTAAAAACATTGTGTCAATACGAAAACTTTTCGATTCCCCTCAATTTAACTTTCCATTTTTTTATATATGTCGGAGCACAATTATTATTTTCCATTTCACGCAGCGAGTTTCGAAGGCACCGAAGGTCTACACACAATTAATTTGTGTCACTCACTTCTTCTCCGTGCTAACCTTCGAACCACACTCGGCGACAGCGACCACACGCTGCCGCCGCGCTGAAACGGGAGATGCCAAAGCTACAAAAATACAGCCGACCAATAGCAACGCAGTATGCAATAATGCAATATGATGAAATACCAATGATTTCCCCAAAATGATGAAATTACTATTCTTCTGGAATATTCTAACACATAATGCAATATGATGAAATACCATTGATTTCCCAAAATGATGGAATTACTATTCTTGTGAAATATTCTAGCACATACACTAGCTTACAAAAGTATGCGCCGACACGGCCATCCTGACCTTTACACGTCCTCGTGAAATATTACCAAAATGATTCGTTCTCTATAATTATATTGTAAAACTATTTTTACATCATTTAAAAAAAATAAAATAAAAATATTAGCAAATTGACAAATCAAATTTTTAAATTTAAATTTCCAATACAAACTTCTTTTCTTTAACATAATTCATTCTCTTCATATTCATATCTAATGCGCAACACGCCATGATCAAGACATTTGCCTCGCACTTGTGCTTACATTATAATTACAAATTTCATTATTAGCCCTTCAGGCATCCATACTGTCTCTTTCAACAGCTTCAATCATTTCGCTACTGTCTCTTTCAACTGCTTCAATCATTTCGCTACTGTCTCTTTCAACAGCTTCAATCATTTCGCTACTGTCTCTTTCAACAGCTTCAATCATTTCGCTACTGTCTCTATCAACAGCTGTGAGGAGTCGTAAAACTCTAGCTACAGACGCGATGAAGGGCAAAGCGGAAAGACCGAGAGTTAACCAAGGGCGAAGAGGTTAAACGGTAACGGTGCGTGAGCAAAGAGGACGCACCGTGAATCAACGGCACAATACGTGGACCTTGTACCCAAGCGGGCCGTGCGCAAAAAGGGAAATAACGGGATCCCTGCGACCTATAAAGGGTAGGCGCGAGCACGAATGGGGGACAGTGAAGGAGACAGAGAGATCGCGGGAGGAAGGTGGCCGAGTGTCGGAGTGTCAATCGAAGAGATCGGAAGTGTGAACACGCGGGCGAACGCGAAGAAAAGGAGCAGTGCAAGCATCGGGCGGCAAGAGGCCCGAAGGACTCAGAAGGACGAATCGCTACAAGCAAGTGGAGATTCTGGGAGCGAAGGAGAAGGATCTGACGTGTCGTAAGGATCGTTGGAGTCAGTGGCTAGCACAGGTGGTCCCAGGACGGGCGTTGCCTCGCCAAGGACGATACACCTGGCACCATAACATCCTAGATCCGTTCCGGCCGGCGGAAGGACCTTCGGAAGCTAATGCAAGGAACCCGACGTGTCCGTAAGGGTCAGTGGAGTCAGTGGTCGGTACAGGTGGTTCCAGGACGAGCGTTGCCTCACCCTAACTAAGTTTGACTATATCACTGTCTAGTTAACTCTTTGCTAAATAATTATTTATTTATACTTTAGGTTCTTTTTAAAGTTACTTTTAAGTAAATTACTAATTTAAAAAGTTCCACCGAATATCGAAACAATAATTATTGTGATGCGCGCGTTGTTTATTGCAAATATTTTCTTGAACTAATCTCCAAATGCGTTTTTTGCTTTTCATATTTAGAGTAGACACATAAAAGCACCGTTATCATAAAGAATGAGCAGATAAAAACAAAAGGCACGCTTACAGTTAGCTCTGAAAACATAGAAATTGCTCACATGCAACGTTGGGCGCGAAAGGATTAAGAGCGGCAAAGAGTCAAGACTACAGATAATAGAATAAGGTCTATTATAGTCAGAACATAATACTCTGTAAGGGTCATACAATGATTTAATGTAAGATAAGTATATATACTTATAGATAAGTATATAGTATTTAGTGAATCTACTTGGAAAAGAGAAGTTAAGCCGACTAACTAAGTCGGGACTCTCAACTTTGCCACGACGCCAGTCTATTGCAGCGCCAAACGTTTGTTCTCAGAACTATATTGCACTTGCACGTCATTATGTTTCGATAACGATTTATTTAATTTCTTATTTCACCACTCGCTACTAAAATCCACACAACCACTGCCGTCACATGTTCATCAGCTCTTTAGAATTAGAACGATAAGCGTAGTAAGCATTGTTAATCCCTTGTCCGTAGTCCAACTGCGCCAGTTACAATCCTGTGGCCGAGGGATGAAAGCTTACAAAAAAAAAAAAAACAACTGAGCAGTTTGGGGTATGATATGATAATGCCTTCTGTTGGGTCATGCAGCCGCCAAAACTGTGCAGTAGACTAATTTCATACTTGTTAATATTTAAGCCAAATTATCAGTAGCATGCCCATAGTGCAAACCGCTGCTCTCGCGCGCATTTATCTGTACGGCGCTCATTCCTTTGTTGTTGTTAGCTACCTACGCTAAGCTTGGGCGCTGCATTTCGGCTGCCTGACCGCCAACTGCCTTTTCGTCGTGCTTCGGAAGAGACCAAACTTACCTACTTATTGTCGCTATCGTAAATTATCGCTATTTCACAAAATAAAACTGTCGTACTAAAACAAACGTTCTTCGGTTTTTTATTATTCGCAACAGCTATTGAAAAAGCTCAATAGCTCAACATTTGGTGACCCCGACGTGATCGTGTTAAGTTGCATGCAGTAATTAATGCACTTATCGCGTTTATAAATAAATATATATACATTAAAGCGCAATCGGTTGGACAAGTGAGTGGAGATTTCGGTGTGTTTAAACGAGCTAGCATTGCGTACATACAAACATTGCTACACATATCGTTGCGTGCATTGACCCCGCTTGCATTTTCGGCATCTATTTTGTGCTCATCTTCCCGCTGAACCGAATCAAAGGCGATTTGTTGCGATGCCCGCTGAAGGTGAAAAAAACAGGGTGACCTTTTTGAAGCGCAAAGCCAATGCGCTGTTCAGCAGGTTGCAGAGGCTACAAACGTCGCTGTCTAATGAGACGCTAAGCGGATACGACGAATCCACTCTTACGGTGAGGCTGGAGCAGATTGATGAGCTGCAAAGTGCCTTCAATGTTCTGCATACAGAACTGGAGGAATTGGACTTCAACGAAATTGGCAGTGAAATGAGCGAGTCTTTCTATGAATTCATCGTTGAAGTCAAGGCTAGTTTGCGCGCGGAAATAGCCAAACGCAATGTGCATTTCGCGCCGCACTCAACGCTTGCGGAAGGTATTGTGCCCCACCAGTGTAGTGGTCCTCAAACGCAGCCGCGTCCGAGGCCGATGCCGTTGCCGCCTGTGCAGCTGCCAACGTTTGGCGGCGGCTACGCAAACTGGGCGGATTTTTACTCCGTGTTCACGAGCATAATCGACAGCCATCCGGACCTCTCCAACGTTGAGAAATTCCAACATCTGCTGTTGGTGCAGCGCGCGCATTTATGGGAGGACCTGCAGTCCCTAAAAACGCTGGGAAGAGTTTCCTCGTCTAGTCCCATATCATCCCTCTCGCCGTTCCTGGATCAATTTGGACTTCTTAGAGTTGGCGGTCGCCTCCGGAATTCGTCGTTGGACTTTGATGGCCGCCACCCGAATAACTGCCACATCTCGGCAGTTATTAACTCCAGACCTTTAGTTCCCATTTCAGAGAACCCTGCCGATCTAGATGTCCTCACTCCGGCGCATTTTCTCAATGGTGGTCCGCCTTCGTCGTTTAACGAGCCAGATATAACGGGCCTAAACTATAATCGGCTTGACTCTTGGCAGCGCATCTCCTTTCTTCAGCATATATTTTGGTCGCGATGGAAGGAAGAGTACTTGACGTTGCTCCATCAGCGTTCCAAGTGGCGCACCCCAAAGCCTGGCGCAGCCGTGGACAACGTCGTTCTTGTTAAGGACGAGAATCTACCCCCAATGAGATGGCCTTTGGCGAGAGTCATGCAGTTGATTCCTGGCAGAGACGGCGTCGCTCGAGTTGCAGAATTGAGGACCGCGTCTAGAGTAATAAGACGGGCAGTGAACAAGCTGTGTCTGCTCCCCCTTGAGGACTCTGTTGGAACACAAGCTTCCAACGGGGGGAGGATGTTGGGTCATGCAGCCGCCAAAACTGTGCAGTAGACTAATTTCATACTTGTTAATATTTAAGCCAAATTATCAGTAGCATGCCCATAGTGCAAACCGCTGCTCTCGCGCGCATTTATCTGTACGGCGCTCATTCCTTTGTTGTTGTTAGCTACCTACGCTAAGCTTGGGCGCTGCATTTCGGCTGCCTGCCCGCCAATTGCCTTTTCGTCGTGCTTCGGAAGAGACCAAACTTACCTACTTATTGTCGCTATCGTAAATTATCGCTATTTCACAAAATAAAACTGTCGTACTAAAACAAACGTTCTTCGGTTTTTTATTATTCGCAACAGCTATTGAAAAAGCTCAATAGCTCAACACCTTCTTTATTACAAAAGTTGTATGCTTCTCCCAAATGTATTCGTCAGAGTTCGTATCGGCGATCCGATACGAAAGTATCCTGACACATAAGTTTACATAACTAATAAAAATATGAAAAAATATCAAAACATTTTATAAAATTTGGGTCGTGGCAGCCTTGTGCGGTTTGTGACAAATCGACATAAATTTAAAATTAAATAAAGACGCAGTGCAGCTCATGGGCGTAGCAATTTTAGGTGGTTTGTTCGCGTTAGAGTGGCAAAAGAAAAGAAATTTAAAATTTTTAAAATATGGAAAATATCGAAACGTTTTTCAAACGTGCGGGCGTGGCAGTTTTTTTTTAGCTGCGGTCGAAGAGATAATTTCGTGTCGCCTGAAATCCGGCGCGTAGCATTTCCAATTCAGCGACAGATTTCTGAAACTTGGAGACAGTATTTGTCCTTTGCATTCATCTTTTTCCTCCTGTTTTATTTTCCCTTTTGATATCAAACGGTTCTTTCTGAACTTCACAAGCTTAAGATATGATTGTTCTCCGGAACTACTCAAGTAGATCAGTGTATGCGTCTGATCATGACTTAGAGCCCTTAAAAACATTGTGTCAATACGATTCAGCGACAGATTTCTGAAACTTGGAGACAGTATTTGTCCTTTGCATTCATCTTTTTCCTCCTGTTTTATTTTCCCTTTTGATATCAAACGGTTCTTTCTGAACTTCACAAGCTTAAGATATGATTGTTCTCCGGAACTACTCAAGTAGATCAGTGTATGCGTCTGATCATGACTTAGAGCCCTTAAAAACATTGTGTCAATACGAAAACTTTTCGATTCCCCTCAATTTAACTTTCCATTTTTTTATATATGTCGGAGCACAATTATTATTTTCCATTTCACGCAGCGAGTTTCGAAGGCACCGAAGGTCTACTCACAATTAATTTGTGTCACTCACTTCTTCTCCGTGCTAACCTTCGAACCACACTCGGCGACAGCGACCATACGCTGCCGCCGCGCTGAAACGGGAGATGCCAAAGCTACAAAAATACAGCCGACCAATAGCAACGCAGTATGCAATAATGCAATATGATGAAATACCAATGATTTCCCCAAAATGATGAAATTACTATTCTTCTGGAATATTCTAACACATAATGCAATATGATGAAATACCATTGATTTCCCAAAATGATGGAATTACTATTCTTCTAGCACATACACTAGCTTACAAAAGTATGGCTCACAGTTATGGGGCAATGCCAGCAACAGCAATATTGACATCATACAGCGAGCACAATCAAAGATCCTAAGAACCATCACTGGGGCACCGTGGTACGTTCGGAGTGAAAACATCCAAAGAGACTTAAATATCCCATCAGTTACCAACGCAATCACGGAACTTAAGGAAAAATACCATAGCAAGCTTTACACGCACCCCAACCACCTAGCGCGAGGTCTAATCCAGCTCAGCAGCCGTTCCCGTCTCCGGCGAAAGGACCTACCAACCCAGCGAATAAATTATTAGGGCCGTTTAATCATAGAACAGTTGGAAAAATAATAAAACTGTTCAAAAAATACTTCTTATAGTTAAGATTTTTAAACTTATTGTTAGTTCTTATACAAGAAGATTCAATAAATAAAAAGCAAAATAAAAAAAAAAAAAAAAAAAAAAAAAAAATTATTAGCCCTTTAGGCATCCATACTATCTCTTTCAACAGCTTCAATCATTTCGCTACTGTCTCTTTCAACTGCTTCAATCATTTCGCTACTGTCTCTTTCAACAGCTTCAATCATTTCGCTACTGTCTCTTTCAACAGCTTCAATCATTTCGCTACAGTCTCTTTCAACAGCTTCAATCATTTCTCTCTTTTAACAGCTGTGAGGAGTCGTAAAACTCCCCACAAATCTCGTGTAGGCGAGCGGCCTAGCAACAGACGCGACGAAGGGCAAAGCGGAAAGACCGAGAGTTAACGGTGGACGGTGGACCTTGGACTCCGCTGGCCAAGGGCGAAGAGGTTAAACGGTAACGGTGCGTGAGCAAAGAGGACGCACCGTGATTCAACGGCACAATACGTGGACCTTGTACCCAAGCGGGCCGTGCGCAAAAAGGGAAATAACGGGATCCCTGCGGCCTATAAAGGGTAGGCGCGAGCACGAATGGGGGACAGTGAAGGAGACAGAGAGATCGCGGGCGGAAGGTGGCCGAGTGTCGGAGTGTCAATCGAAGAGATCGGAAGTGTGAACACGCGGGCGAACGCGAAGAAAAGGAGCAGTGCAAGCATCGGGCGGCAAGAGGCCCGAAGGACTCAGAAGGACGAATCGCTACAAGCAAGTGGAGGTTCTGGGAGCGAAGGAGAAGGATCTGACGTGTCGTAAGGATCGTTGGAGTCAGTGGCTAGCACAGGTGGTCATAGGACGGGCGTTGCCTCGCCAAGGACGATACACCTGGCACCATAACATCCTAGATCCGTTCCGGCCGGCGGAAGGACCTTCGGAAGCTAAGGCAAAGAACCCGACGTGTCCGTAAGGGTCAGTGGAGTCAGTGAACGGTACAGGTGGTTCCAGGACGAGCGTTGCCTCACCCGGGACGATACACCCTAACCCCATAACATCCTAAACCCAGACCCACCGGCGGGGGTTCTGCCAGAGGAGGCGACTGCGACGTAGCGGGTTCGAGGTGGACAGTGGAGTCAGTGGTCGGTACAGGTGGTTCCAGGACGAGCGTTGCCTCACCCGGGACGATACACCCGTGCCCCATAACATCCTAGTCCCGACCGGACCGACTCGTCATCCACGTCAAGGAGCGGTACCACGGAGGCAAGGCGTTGCAACAGGAGCGCCGCAGGAAGTAGCGAGGTATCCATAATTCTCTAGAAGAATTATTTCTTATATTAGAAATAGCATAATAAACGACTATATCAAGAACTTATTGCTTTTCCTTGGTCGGGCAATCACACAAATCATAAATTTGGTGGGAGGAACGCACAAACTCTCTGAGCTAGCCGCTGCAATCAGTAGCGAGCGAAATAAAGAAAATCAATTCGTTACATCTTGCGCCCAAGCGTGATTGTCCGGGCAAAAGGAAAACAAAGCAAGATGGGGAAGTCGTGGCTGTACAGCTTAAAGAAGGATGATTTTCCCGCCATAGCGAGAGCACTCGGGATAAAGCTGGAAGGTTTGGTCGAGGAAATGCGGAAGACATTGTCCGAACTCATCGACCAGACCGCAGATGAGCCAGAAACGGTCGCAATCATAGAAGCGCTGGAAAAGGAGTATGTAAGGAGACCGGCCGTAGAGGTGAAAGTCACAGGCGTAGAAGGCCTGGTGAGGAGCCTCGACTTCGCTAGCATGGCGGAGGCCAGCGGAAGCAGATCTGAAAGGCAAGAGATCGGACAGGAACGCCGAGACAGCAGCCGCGAAAGAAGGGAGCGGCGGGAAACCAGCCGTGACAGGCGGGAGACCCCAAGGGCAGCACCGCAGGACTACGCAAAGGTGGCGAAACAGGTGCGAGAGTGGAGTTTCCGTTACGACGGGAACGAGAAGCCGCGAGAGTTCCTGGAACAGGTGGAATGGTCAGCAATGACATATGGACTCGACATCAACCAGATCCCAAGAGCGATGCCGGAACTACTAACGGGCAGAGCCCTGAAGTGGTTTATTGCCAACAACAAGTTCTGGGAGACATGGGTCGAGTTTATACAAAGCTTCCAGTAATTTTTCCTGCCTAGAGGGTTCATGACAAAGCTGCCGGACCAGGTCAGGCAGAGGAAGCAGCGACAACGCGAAAACTTTAAGGACTACGCAGGCCCGCCGGGGAACATCGAATACAGAAGAGAACCGGTCCCGGTGCGGCGCGGTTTTGTGCCAAACCCAGCACAAGCCTGCCACAGATGCGGTGGTCAGGGCACCGGGCGCAGGAGTGCAGGAACCGGCCAATCAATTTTTGCTGGACCTGCGGAAGAATCGGGCTAAGGACTTTGGAATGCTGCCACAGATCGGGAAACGCCATGCGACCTCAGCCTCAGAGGGGCAACCAGGGTTCGCAAGACGCTGCCCCTCAAAATTAATGGGCAATCTGAAGGCGTAAGACAGGCAACTGTCCGCCACAGTGCTCATAGACGGAGTAGGGATAGAGGCCACGGTGGACACTGGAGCTACGGCCAGCTTTATTAGCGAGGAGTCGGCGGATAGGTTGCAGGCGGCAGGAGAAGTCTTACCTACGAGAAGAGAAGTTAGAATGGCAGATGGACGGTACGAAGATGTCACATCGATGATCGAGGTCGACATAGGACTCGCCGAGAGGACCGTTCGGATGCTACTGCTGATCCTACACAACATAATCGACGCATTGGTATTGGGTTGGGATTTCCTAACAAGAGTGGGAGCACGTGTGGAGTGCGCCGGACTGACCGTCACAATACCAGTGTGCTCAACGGGACAAAGCAGGCCAAAGGAAAAGCTCTCAGTGGCAGTCGTGGAGAGGTCTGATTTCTCAGAGGAGGACGTGGACGAATTCTTGAGGTCGGAGTTGGCTAGTTTAGAAAACGTTCAAGGGACGTCAACCGTGGCAAAGCACCGGATAACAATGAAGGACGATCAACCGGTCAAGCAGCGGTACTACCCAAAAAACCCTAAGATGCAAGTGGAGATCAACGCCAAGGTCGACGAGCTACTGGAAAAAGGATGTATCGAGCCGTCTAGAAGCCCGTACAGCTCACCGATAGTGATGGTGAGGAAGAAGACAGGGTGTAATGATGAACTCCAATTAAGAACACAAGTCCGATTTAAGTTGAATGCAGCCGTCGGGCTGACTTTATATTTATTCAATTAATTCTTTTGGTTTTAGAGTAGGAAGAAATGGTTCTGCCAGATCAACGTCTAAAGAGTGTCTGATTTTACAGTTTTGAATATATTTGGACTTAGGCTAATCCGCGTAACTGCGTTCTTATGTATATCCTATATATCTAGACTTATCGGGAGAGCGAGCTATGTATGTACGTATGTAATATGCATTTGGTCGGCGTGTGAATGCTGACCATGCACTTATACTTTTTGACCTTCAAGTGGGCACTTATACTTTGTGGCCTTCGAGTGGGCGATCATGTTACATCCGCCCTGGGCCTTACTGCGTGCATAAACATAAACATAGCAACAAAGTGCTGCCATATGTTAATATGCTATTTTATTTAATTGTTCTTAATATTGCATAGGCACATACTACATCTCCCCCCTTTTGAAAAATAACGTAACCTAGTGAAGTTATTTTGATATTATTTTTTTTTTTTTAGTTTGTTTGTGTTTTTGTTTGAACAACAATAGTTGATTTTGTAATGCAAAGATAAAAATATACGTAGTGTATGGATGGAAAATTTGTATAAATGATTAAGGAAAATATAAGTTTAAATTCAATCATGAATGAAATTTCTTTAATCTATCTTTATGAACTATTTGTTTTTTTGTTTATGTTTATATGGACAGTAATTATGTACCATAGATGAGGTCGTGTTGAAGCAGTATACGAAATATTGAAGCCATACGTCCCAATCGGTTTTGTCCGTCGATATGTAGGATCGTATGTACTCGTTTAAAGTTCTATGACTTCTTTCTACTACTCCAACTGTCTGGTGGTGATGAGCTGTTGATGTTATATTTTTTATTTTCAAATATTTACATAGGTCAAAAATTATTGAATTCTTATACTCTGTTCCCATGTCCGTTATGAACGTCTTCATTGGACCGTACTTTAGAATAAAAGATTCAAATATAGCTTTTGCGACTGTTTTTGCGCTTTTATTTGCTATTGGTATGGCAACTAAGTACTTGGTTAAATCACATATGAGAGTGACTGACATTTTCTGACTTAGGTAGTGGACCAATTGTGTCCACGACAACTCTATCGAAAGCATGTTCTGGTGTGTCGGTTATAGTCATTGGGGTCTTTATATGCTTTGTTGTTTTTGCTTTTTGGCATTTTTGACATTTCCTTACGTACTCTTTTATGTATTTACTCATATTTTTCCAATAGTAATGTCTTTTGACCTTGGCCAAGGTTTTTGTAATGCCTGTATGCCTTGTATTGGATCATCATGTAGTGTAGACAATATAGCTTCTTCTTCTTTTTCATTATTTATTTGGGTCACCGGGATAAGTAGCGCTACTTTTAAATTCTCTAATATTTTATTTCCCATATTTTTAAATTCATCTATTGAAACGTGTTCAAAGATTTTCTTCCACGGTGCCATTTTGATTTGGCTGATATCATATATACCGGCTTGCAATTCAAGCCTTTGGAAAAATTGATCTAAATAAAGAATTCCATTAGTATAAAGATCACCAACATCATATCTTGCAATGATTTTCTTTCCATGTTTAAATAAACATATCGTGTCATTCAATTGCAATGTCACTACTTTTCGTACCTCGTCATTTGTTATGACTTCGTATACGTTGGGCTCTGAAACTATTTCTTTGGTTTGTTCGTGCAATTGCAATTGTTCTTTTCCTGCGCAGGATTTTTGTCTACGTTGAAATCTTGTAGTGACTTTTAATATATTTCCAGTTATTTCTTTTAGCTCTTTGATGGTTATACTTGATAACGCATCAGCTACATGATTGTCTTTGCCCTTTAGATACTTCTCCGTAAAATTATATTCCTCTAATTCAAGCCTTATTCTTGTTAATTTAGAACTGGGGTTCACCATCGAGAATAAATATGTCAATGGTCTATGGTCTGTTTTCACAGTGAAGTGTTTTCCGTAAATGTATGGTCTGAAATGTACTATTGCCCAATGAATTGCTGATAACTCTTGTTCCGTTGTACTCTTATTGCTTTCACCTTTTGTAAAAGCTCTTGATGCATAAGCAACTGGGAGTTGGTGGCCATTATGGTTTTGAGTTAAAACTGCGCCACACGCTTGCTTGCTTGCATCTGTTATTATGGAAAATTCTTTGCTGAAGTCTGGGTACTGCAAGAGTGTTGGGTTAATTAGCTGAGATTTTAAATGTATGAATGCTTTTTGACATTCATCTGTCCACTCGAATGGAACATTCTTTTTACATAATCTTGTTATGTGCCGCGAATAGTCGTCGAAATTTTTGATAAAACGTCTGTAGTAATTGCAAAATGCTACAAAACGTCTAGCGCTGTCCGCATCATGTGGAACTGGGTAGTTCTGAATGACATCATATTTTTTGTCATCCGGCAAAATTCCTTTGTCTGTGCATTTATGTCCCAAAAATGTGACTTCATGCATGAAAAATGAACATTTTTCAGGATGTAACTTTAGGTTGTATTCCCTGCATTTACCAAAAACTTCAGTAAGGTTTTTAAGCATATGTTTTTCGGAACAACCTATGACTATTAAGTCATCCATATAAAGGAATGCCTGAGACGGTTCTATTCCGGAGAATGCTATAGTCATCATTCTTTAGAATGAATTAGGCGCTATTTTTAAGCCAAATGGCAATCGCGTGAAACGATATGAGACATTGTTGGTTGAGAAAGATGTTATATCTCTCGAGCCTTCATCTAGTTCGATTTGATGAAAACCTGACATTAAATCAAGGCAGGAGAAATATTTTGCTCGACCAAGTTTGTCCAAAATATCATCTATTCTCGGTAGTGGAAATTTGTCAGCTAAAAGTTTCTTATTAATAACGATAGTCTATTACTAATCTCCATTTCTTTTTATCAGAATTTGGGCTTGACTTTTTAGGTACTAATAGCAAAGGGCTATTGTACTGTGAAACTGATGGTTCAACTATTTTATCTTTTATTAATTTCTGAACTTGGGCTTGCATTTCTTCTACTTGACTATGAGGACTTCTATAATTTTTCGTGTATACCGGCTTGTCATCTTTTAATCTCAACTGTTGTTTATAAAAATTATTAACTGTTATTGGTTCTGATTCTAATGCATATACATCTATATATTCGCTGCATATATTTTCTAATTGTGATTTGAACAATTCGAGGAAATTTTTCTTTAATTAAGATAAGACAGTTTTATTTCTATTTTCACTATTTGCCTGAACTACATTGTAGTTCGAAAGTGGCTCATATTTTAAAGTGTCCATATTGACTAATTGGTCGGAATCGGTTGTATTTAAAATTCGGACAAATGTATTACTTGATGTTGCGATTGTATTTGCAACATAAATACCAGTTTGAATTTCCTGGTTTGGAATTAAAATGTTATCATCTTTTCATGATACTATTAATCTTCGGACGACTTGGGATCTTGCTGGTAATAACGTTGTGTTAATACCAGAGCTGTATGTTATGGGAATGTAGATTGGAAATTTCAAATTGTTTGGTCTAATTATAAACCAATCTTCTTCTTGGTTTAAATCGATTTGGCAATTATATTTTTTAATGAAATCTATTCACACGGTATGTGAAAATTTTTATCTACTAAATGAAAGTCGTGTGGGATAATGTATTTACCTTTCTGTATCTCAATAAAAGTCTGTCCTCGAGACTGAATTTTCTGTTGGCTTATGCCTTGAATGTTTATTTTGTTGGTTATTTGAATATTAGAAAATTTGTCAGAGTTCTCTTTGAGAATAGAGATATCTGCACCTCAAGAAGAAAAACTAGTTTTACGCCTGTTTCGGCATGAATGAATGTGGAAAATATGTTGAGATTATAATTGATGGTGTATACTCTACGATCTTTTTTTACTGAGTACCTAAAGGCTGTTGCGAGTTTCCCTGATCTTGGATTACTCGTACATTGGCATTATTTCTGTTGTAGTTATTTTGATTGTTGTTACGGCCTCTATTTCCATTATAGCGGCCTCTGTTATAGCCATTATAACGGTTATTATTTCCATTATAGCGGCTTTTATAACCGTTATTCTGGTAACCGTTATTTTGGTAACCGTTATTGTAGTTGCCTCTAATACTATTGCTATTAAAGCCTCTACCGCGGTTACCACCTCTATTGGCATTTCCGTATCCTCTGTTGGATCTGTTACGTCTAAAGTACATCACTTTATTGATGTCACCGGTAACTCTTGTACTCGTTCTTATGTATGCGCTTATCGCTGCATCCATAGTGGTGCAAGTCCCTGCTTCCAGTACTGTTTTGATACTTTCGTGCTCAGCACGATTCTAGAGGTATACCCTCATCTATATAGGAAGCTTCTAATAGCTTTCTCAGGCTATCAACTTCAGCGGTAAATTGCATTGCAGTTTTACCTCTTTGCTGAACTGTTGCTAGCTTTGCTTTGACATTACTGGATGTCTCACCGACAACTACTTTCTGCAATTTGTTTATAATTGCTGGAATAGTCGTTTCATTGTCAACTGAGTTCAAAATTGTGCCAACTATTTTTGGCTTAATGACCTCAACTGCAATGTCTTCAAATGGTCCCTTAGCTAGGCCTACCAATTTGATTGCCTTAATGAATCTTTGTAAATGGATCTTTTGCCCATCAAATTCTGGCACTGTGCAAGCGACTTCCCTAATATAAGACCTAATGGCAGCTGCTTGTTCTGCCATGGTTAAGTTATTTTCGGAGTCAGCTGCGTTGTTTGTTTTATCTTCGTCCTTCAGCATTAATTTTGCTGGTAAAGTTAGATCGTGAAGATCTTCCTCTTTAAAACCTTCTTTGACTATAGTCCTATCTTCTTCGTCAGAGTTAGTGCTGTCTTCATTCAAATTTATTCTTAGCGGGGTGTTTACTATGTTTGGAATTTCTATCTGGAGACTGAATTTATTTTTTATAAATATTAATTTTTCTCTTAATGTCACCAGTAGTTCCAAAGCTTTAGCACACTGTTTGCTTTCCAAATTCTTTCTATTTTGTTGGATCAGCTCTCTGATTTCATTATAACTATTTACCAAGATTTGGGCATTCTTATTAATTGTTACAGCTTGTATTGATCTGTTTTGCGTTAAACATTTATAAGATTTTCTGAAATTTTCATTTGGATCTTTTATCTGATCAACAAGCTTTTCCCAGTCCATGCTGTGGTATACTCATATCTTCAAATTTATGCATTTTGCGCTCTCCCGCTCTTCACCACAGAGTCTCCGAGGAGTCTCCGCTGCGCTTGGGAGAACCCAACTCATTAGAATAAGGTTTATTGTGAAAAAACTAACCACGATCATTAAACATACGCCCGGTCGCGCCCGCGCATTTACAAAGTCAAGTGTTCGCTTTTCTCCGAGTGTTCTATTTTCAGCAAACTAGGAAATTTCCAGGACCAGCAACCCCATCACCCTCACATTTTGGTCCTTCGAGCCGGATATCCTGGATTTTTCAAGTTTGTCCAGCAGCGACCAACTTATAAGATAAGTACGAAACTTCCATCCCCTTTAATTGCCGTTCTGCAGTAAAAGGTTCGAAAATCCAATTTCGTTCAATTTGCTGAGATTTATTGTCAAATCAAACGGATTTATCCGACAAAAGGCAATTAAAGGAAAGTACTTATCCATTCTCACGGGCGCCGCCATATTACCCACCGTTCTAAATTTCTAAGTCCCAATTTTCCGAATATATTCATTCAGTCCAAAAAATGCAAAATTCCAAATGTGAAGAAAGTGAAATTAATTTGTGCCAAGTTCAGTGAAAATTCCTAAAGTCCAACACTCTCCCAAAAGTGGCAAAAATTCTATTCTCGTTTTCACTGTGTCCAACGCAAGCCAAATTCTTTTCGCAAATTTCGCACATTTTTTTGCTTCAACTCCGCAGTCCGCTTAACACAATTCAAAGTTTACCTAAGTTTTGATTGTTTCCCGTCGGCAAGTCCATACCACAAATAAAATTTATTCCAAGTGCCGACGCGGAAAAGGCGTTTTATTTTCCATCAATGTTTTTCCGTAAATTTCCAAATTAATTTCCGAACAATAAATACATTTTAAATTAAATTAAACATTTTTAATATTTATTAAATTATTTTTAAATTTTTTTGAAAAATTAAAAAAAAAATAATCATCTATAAATAAATAATACGGCCAAATACAAGTCGTTCACCCGACAAATATTTCCTTTTCTTATTGCTTGGATATTAGTTTGTGGTTGTTTTAGAAGAATTTACAACGCGGAGAAAAGACTTCAATTCCAGTCATTCCATTTTCTCCGTTTCCAGTTGTAAATAAAAGAATAAAATTTTCTTCCTTCTAATAATCATCATTTTATATCACCGTGTTCCAATTTCCAAGGGTTCCAACCATAAATAAGGTGGACCCAATTACATTTATACAATTCGCTGTTCACTCCGAGTCACCTGTCCGATCAGTCTAAACTACGACGTTTCCACTTCGTAAATTTTACACCACTTAAATTATTAAGTGCAGTCTGAGGAATCTGTCTACTTTTTCAAAAGTTTGACCGGGCTCCAAAACCGCTTCCCTTCCATTTCGTATTTCTTCTATTATGCCCATCGGGGACGATAAGAAGAAATTGTCCGCTGACAAACCCAGGTCTATTTTTTCACCACAAGGGCCCAAGAGTCCAAGAATACCAAGCATTTCGGTGAGAACGCCTGGGCAGATTTCCGACGACTGTGCTACTCCATCCAAAGCCACAGTACAGCGCATAGCGAAAAATATGGCTGCTTCAGATCTAGCGCTAGCCAAATTCATTTCGGTTTCTGCCCGCTTAATCGAATTTGAGGCTCAGATCAACACTCCGGAATCCGCAGCTCCAACTGTCACGATGCTTGGCGTCCGTCGCGACCAAGTCCGAACCCTATGGGACAAGGTTGAAAAGGAATACGATCTCTGCTCAGAGTGCCTTGTGTCAGCAGGCGAAGCGGCAGCAAGCAACATGCCTATTCTCAGGGCTAAATACAATTATTGCTATTCAGTCTATGAAAGGTGTGTTGCCCAGCTCGTTGATAAAATCGAGCAGGGCACTTCTCAGTCCATCCCAACCGCGAACGCTGCGCCCCAGGCCTACATTTCCTCTGGCTGTCGGTTGCCTCCATGCGATACAGAAATTTTCGCAGGCGACTATCTTCGCTGGCTGACTTTCCGGGATCTTTTCACAGCCATTTATATCAATAATCCACGGCTGACTCCGGTTGAAAAGTTTTTCCATTTAAATGCCAAAACAAGTGGCGACGCGCATGCCATAGTTTCGATTTCGCCTCTCACCAACGAGGGTTTCCGCTCTGCGTGGGAAAACCTAATAGAGCGTTTCGAAAATAAACGATTGTTGGTAAACAGTCAATTGAAAATACTGTTTAATGTGCAGTCGATACCACAGGAATCTGGGGCGGCCTTGAAGGTACTGCAAAGTACTGTTCAAGGTTGCTTGACTGCCTTAGAACTGTCAGGCATCAACACTGAGAACTGGGACTGCCTGCTGGTATATCTGTGCTCATCCAAGCTCCCGAAGATAACTCTCTCCTTATGGGAGCAGTCGCTACATAAGAAAGCCGACATCCCGACATGGGGAGAGCTGAACACCTTCCTTACAGAACGTCATCGAACCTTAGAGGCCATCGATGATGTGAGAACGTCCGTACCGAGTCAGTCGCATTCCAAAGCGATAAACTCAAGTGGGCCCTCTAGAAAATTAAATTCCTATGAGACGAAAGTGGCTCCAAAATTGAAAAGTTGCGACTTGTGCAACAAGGAGAACCATCCTGTCCGAGTATGTCCGCGTTTTCTCCAAATGTCGGTTGACGACCGGTCAGCCTACATTGAACGGAAGCAGTTATGCTTAAACTGCTTCGCAAAGGGACATCAGCTTCGTGAGTGCAAAAGCACTCACAATTGTTTTACTTGCCGTGGCCGGCATCACACGTTGTTGCACCGAAACAACCTCTGTTCCAGCTATTCAAGCCCTTCAAATCCTGCAAGGCCAAGCCCAAGTCTCGGGCTTAAACCAAACAGTAGCTGCTCAGTCCAAGAAGCTCTGCAGTTTCACCATCCGATCTCCGACTAGGCCCGCGTTGCAGTTGGAGCCGGAAATCTGCCTTCCTACCCAATTCCGCAAAATTTCCTTTGGGATCTTCCCGATTTTCCATTGGCGGATACAAATTTCTATGAGAGCGCACAAATAGATGTACTTATCGGAGCCGACATCCTGCCTTCGGTGCTTCTGAGTGGAGCAAAAACCAACATCTGTGGCTCTCTCTTGGGGCAAGAGACCATTTTCGGCTGGGTACTAACTGGGCCAGTGTCAGCCTCAGCCCAAAGCAGAATTTCCTCTTTTTCGACGCAGATCTCCCACGCGTACGATAATTCACTGGACAAACTCCTCACAAAATTTTGGGAGGTGGAGGATATACCAACAAAGTTGGTAAAAGAATCCGATTCCATGTGCGAGAAGAATTTCCTCCAAACGACCACGAGAAACGAGTGCGGCAAATATGTCGTTACTCTGCCCTTTCGCGACCCAGAACATATCGGTTCCGGGCTAGGGCATTCTAGGTCTTTCGCGTTGGCTCAGTTCTTAAGAAATGAGCAGCGTCTAAAAAGAGATGAGGCCTTAAAAGCGAGATACGATTCGGTGATCCAGGAATATCTCGACTTAAAGCACATGCGACAAGTTCTTCCTGCCCATGATTGAAACGCCTATTATATGACACATCACGCCGTCTTAAAACCGGAGAGCGTAACTACTAAACTCCGTGTAGTATTCAATGCCTCCAGCCCTTCATCGAATGGTGCCAGTTTAAATGATATCCTTCATGCTGGCCCTGTCTTACAGTCCGACTTGACCATTCAAATTCTGAAGTGGCGCTATTTCCGATACGTGTTCAACGCCGATATCGAAAAAATGTATCGGCAGATCTGGGTAGATCCGAAACACACTCCATTCCAGCGAATACTTTTCCGTAACCATAGAGGGGAAATCAGAGATTTCGAATTGAAAACAGTAACCTTTGGAGTCAATTGCGCGCCTTTCCTGGCCATACGAGTACTGCAGCAGCTAGCAGCTGACGTAGAACTCAGCCATCCAAAAGCTAGCAATGTCATTCGAAATTTCATGTATGTGGATGATGTTCTAGCCGGAGCGGACTCCACGGAAGAAGCTCAGCTCATGGTGTAAGAGCTCCGAGACGCTCTGAATTCCGCCGGATTTCCATTGAGGAAATGGACCTCCAACCAAAAGGAAGTTTTAGCGGCCATTCAGAGCAACCATCTCTTAAATACTGATTTTCTCGAGATCGATGCAGAAAGTACTGCCAAAACCCTCGGCATTCGCTGGAAAGCAACCTCCGACGAATTCTTCTTCGTCCCGCCAGAGTTGGCTACCGAAACGTCCTTTACAAAACGCCAAGTCCTGTCCCAAATTGCCAAATTGTTCGACCCTGCAGGCTGGTTAGCGCCGTTTATCGTTCGAGCTAAAATTTTCATGCAGGAGATTTGGCTGCAGGAGCTTGGGTGGGACGAAAACATTCCAAATGAGCTTTTTCAGCGATGGCTTAATTTTCTCCAAAGTTATTCAGTTTTAGAGCAGATACGCATTCCACGCTGGCTATCGTTTCATCCAGATTTCAAGGTCGAACATCATGGCTTTTGCGATGCATCGCAAAAGGCTTATGGGGCGGCAATATATGTCCGCGTAGAAGTGGGCAGCACCATTATGGTGCAACTCCTAACCGCGAAAACCCGGGTAGCACCAGTCAAACCGGTTTCGCTCCCAAGACTGGAGCTGTGCGGAGCGTTATTGCTCTCCGAAATGGCTGCAGCCATCATTCCGCAGATGCCTACGATTAACTCCGAACTTTACTGTTGGACGGACTCCACGATAGTGCTTGCATGGTTAAGCAAGCCAGCGTGCCAGTGGACTACATTTTTAGCCAATAGGGTGACTAAGATCGCCCAGGCCACAAAAACAGAGAATTGGTCTCATGTTCAATCTGAGCAGAATACAGCAGACCTGGCAAGTAGAGGAGTTTCCCTCCAAGATCTAGCCGATAGCCAGTTATGGTGGCACGGACCGACTTGGTTGCAAAATCCACGCAACCAATGGCCAACTCAGGTCGACAACGCTCCGGTGACCGAGCGTTGCAAAAGTCTAAAAGTCAATCTTGCAAAAGCTCCTTCTGAAGAGTTGTTGTCACGTTTCTCCAAGCTAGAGAAAGCTCTACGAGTCCTTGCTTATGTTCATCGCTTCATTCAGCGGTGCAGGAAGCAGAAATCTTCATCTGATGTGCATTTGCTGGCCACTGAAATCGCCGCCGCCGAGCGGTTCCAAATTTCGAACACTCAGCGCAGAGAATTCCCTGTGGAATATCACTGCCTAAGTGAAAAGCGTCCAGTGCCAAGTTCAAGTGCCATCCTAAGCATGAACCCGTTTCTAGATCCGCAAGGACTGATCAGGGCATGCGGCCGTGTGGCGGCTTCCGAAAGCCTTCAAAACAATGAACGCCATCCAGTGATTCTACCGTACAACTGCCTGCTTTCTCGCCTCCTTGCGAATTTCACTCATCGCATAACTCTCCATGGTGGTAACCAGTTAATGGTGCGCCTCATCCGTTCGAAATACTGGATTCCGAGAATTAAGAACCTGATGAAAGCAGTAGTTAATTCGTGCAAAGTATGTGTGATCCACAAAAAGCGGCTGCAAAGCCAACTGATGGGTGTCCTGCCCAAAGAAAGAGCATCGTTCTCCCGACCATTCACGTATACGGGCATGGATTACGCCGGTCCGTTCGATATAAAGAACTATACGGGAAGAGCATGTCTTATTACAAAGGGGTATGTGTTAGTTTTTGTTTGTTTCTCCACCAAGGCCATCCACTTAGAGCCTACATCTGACTTAACGACCGAGAAGTTTCTTGCCGCTTTCTCTCGTTTTGTATCCAGAAGAGGGTGTCCACGTCAAGTCCAATCAGACAATGGCAAAACCTTTGTTGGCGCTGCCACCCTGCTTTCCCGCGATTTCCTTCAAGCCGTAAAAGAGTCGGTGACGAATTCCTATATTCATCAAGAGATGCAATGGCAATTTATTCCTCCGGGGGCACCCCATATGGGAGGCCTTTGGGAAGCAGGCGTAAAAAGTTTCAAGACGCTATTTTACAAATGCACTGCCACACGAAAATACACGTTCGAAGAGCTCTCCACGCTCTTGGCAAAAATAGAAGCGTGCCTTAACTCCAGGCCGCTCTCTGCCATGTCTGAGGACCCAACAGATTTGCTGGCTCTGACGCCAGGTCATTTCCTTGTCGGGGGACCCCTTATGTCCACGGTGGAACCCGAAGTAAAGGGGGAAACGAAATCCATTCTTAATCGGTGGCAGCATTTGAAAGCTCTTCATCAGCAGTTCCGTGTGCGATGGAAAGAAGAGTACCTCAAAGAACTCCACAAGCGCTCCAAATGGCAGGCCCCGTCCAAAAATCTCCGCATCGATGACATGGTCGTCATCAAGGACGACAACTTGCCCTCTAATGAATGGCGGCTCGGCAGAATTGAGTCTGTTTTCCCAGGAGCCGACGGCAACGTCCGTGTAGTAAATATCCGTACTGCGCGTTGAGTTGTTAAACGTCCAGTAGCAAAAGTGGTGCTTTTGCCGACGGAGTCTTCCGAATCTCGACAATAATAGGCGCTCCTATCGTCCTTAGTTGTAGTTCACTAGCACTAATAATCCATTATTTTTTATTTCGTTTTCGATCTCCGTTCGACATTCGACTACGCGCAGCATGGCCCCTCGTCGACAAAACGCACGCAGTGCTCGTGCCGTGGAAAGCAGACGTACCCGAGGTATTCAATCCTACCGATGCCGAGTCTGCCGCGGTATCCATCCTCTTCGGAAGTGCGCGAGGTTCCTAAAGCTCAGCGCTGAAAAGCGTTTGCGAGCAGTCCTCATTAACATATACTGCGCCAATTGCCTCGCTCACGAGCATTCCACGGGAGACTGCCGAAGCGGTGATCGTTGCAAGAAGTGCGACCGAACCCACCACACGCTGCTCCACATGCACGAGCAGGTTAGCTCGTTGTCGCGGTCGCGAGTGCGCTCACGTCTCCAACCGGTGCCAACCCGGCAAGCAGCTTCGGCCTCGTCTTAACGTTCCCGACGGCACAATCCGCCAACTCAGCGTAGGAGTTCATCGCCACGACGCCCTGAATCGACCACGCCACCCCATCGCTCTCGTCGTTGCTGCAACGCCACAGCGTGAACATCCTTCCCACAGCGCTGGTCAAGTTGGAGACCGGGACGAAGACCTTCGAGACCGCAGCACTTATCGATCCGTGCAGCCCCATGAGCTGCATCGACGCTTCGTTGGCGTCAGCCTTTACGCTTCCGTTGACCAATGTTGGCGACGAGAAGGTCTGCACGACGACGATCCGCTCCAGGATCGACGCGAATACTAAGCTGGAGGTCGTGCTCAAGATCGAGCCCAGGGTGCGGATCCGCACACCTGTCCGGGCATTGAGCGACACCATAGTATCCAAGTACCGGGACATCATGCTGGCTGATGACCAGTTCCATCGGCTGGCTACCGTCTCCATGGTCTTAGGAGCAGATGTTTATCCTAAGGTTATCCGATCCGGATTCCTGACCTTCGACGAGGGAATGCCGGTCGCTCAAAAAACTGTGTTTGGGTGGATCGTGTCCGGTGCCTGCAGCCTGCCGTAGGATGGCTATGTTGCAACCCCAGTGATTGCAAGGGGGGCGGAATGTTCAAGTTACGGGTGTGGACTGTCACCCGCTCTCCGCTCCCTCTTACGCTCCCCACTCCCTCTCACGCTCTCCCGCTCTTCACCACAGAGTCTCCGAGGAGTCTCCGCTGCGCTTGGGAGAACCCAACTCATTAGAATAAGGTTTAGTGTGAAAAAACTAACCACGAGCATTAAACATACGCCCGGTCGCGCCCGCGCATTTACAAAGTCAAGTGTTCGCTTTTCTCCGAGTGTTCTATTTTCAGCAAACTAGGAAATTTCCAGGACCAGCAACCCCATCACCCTCACAAATATTATCTAAACCGTTAGCAGTGCTACGGTATCGTTTCTTAAGGCACTTGTTGTGCAATTTGTATATTTTTATTACTGCATTAGATACCATAATTAGTGCAATTACAATTAGTATTATGGTTATCCAGAACAAGTCTGTATTTTGGACTTCAACTTTATTTATGACATTGGCTGTAGAGTCCACAGTTTTTGTATCTATTAGACCCATTTTGGGTATACTAGTTATATATTTTTTTAGTGAATCTTCTTTGTATTGTATTTATATCTTTAGTTTTACTTATTCCATTTGTCTCTATAGACATTTATATTTGGAATAAAAAGTTTTCAATGTTCGTTAAAATAAAGAAAGAAATTGTATTTTACATTATTGCCTGCCTGATTCTAGCTATGGCTTCACGGGCCATATTGGGTTAACAGGGCATAGTAGTATATGCTCCGTTTTACAATATTTCTTACAATTTCTTATATATATTTTATATCTATTTTATTTATTTAATGTTATACTGCTGCTGATGTTCATCTGGTGTCAGCTGGGCGTCGCCGTGGGTGGCACGCTGACACTCCCTGTTGCTTGGCCGCTGAAGACGTCGATGGCCCCTCACAAGTCCCCAGGCAGTGGGGACTCCAGATTCCTTCGCAGCCAGGGGGGCAGGACTTCTTTGGTTTAGTTAGTGGTGGTCCCGGTGCTGTACATGCCTTGTATTTACGAACTTCATTAATTTTTGGTATATTTTTGATATTATCTGAGTGAGTTTTTTCGAGTTTTTGGGTTTTTAATTCTTGCTGATATTGCAGCAAGTGGTCTAGCTCTGCTTGTAGCTTTAGAGCTTTCGATCAAACCGGTGGCGTTTGCTGACCGTATATTAGCCACCTTACGTGGGCTATACGTTTATTCAGCTTAGTTTTTAAGCCGCCACGGTGTTTTCCCATACTCAATAAAACTCTACTCACTCAGATTTTTCCTTGGCAATTCCATTCCAGTTTTCCTTTTGATCTTAGTTCTCAACTAAAGAGATGTCCGCACGACTGCCGCTGCTCCATTCTAAGTTCCAGTTCCAGCTTCTTTTTGTTTCTTTTACTTCAGTCTATTCGTCCAGCGTTGGACGACTGTCACGGTCGCCATGTAATGATGAACTCCAAGCCGTCGGGCTGCCTTTATATTTATTCAATTTATTCTTTTGGTTTTAGAGTAGGCAGAAATGGTTCTGCCAGCTCAACGTCTACAGAGTGTCTGATTTTACAGTTTTGAATATATTTGGACTTAGGCTAATCCGCGTAGCTGCGCTGCCGGGTACGCCAGCGGCGGAGCGACGTTCTTATGTATATCTTATATTTCTAGACTTATCGGGAGAGCGAGCTATGTATGTACGTATGTAATATGCATTTGGTCGGCGTGTGAATGCTGACCATGCACTTATACTTTTTGGCCTTCAAGTGGGCAATGCACTTATACATTGTGGCCTTCGAGTGGGCGATCATGTTACATCCGCCCTGGGTCTAACTGCGTGCATAAACATAAACATAAACATAGCAACAAAGTGCTGCTATATTATTTAATTGTTCTTAATATTGCATAGGCACATACTACATCTCCCTCCTTTTGAAAAATAACGTAACCTAGTGAAGTTATTTTGATTATTAAATGCAAATTATTTTATTTTTATTATTATTTTTTTTTTATTTTGTTTGTGTTTTTTTTTGAACAACAATAGTTGATTTCGTAATGCAAACATAAAAATATACCTAGTGTATGGAAAATTTGTATAAATGATTAAGGAAAATATAAGTTTAAATTCAATCATGAATGAAATTTCTTTAATCTATCTTTATGAACTAGTTGTTTTTTTGTTTTTATCAGCAAGTAGCGTAATATTGTTATTATCTCCTATGCTTTCTATCTTATAGGGCCCCGTGTATTTAAAGTCTAATTTATGACCTACCTCATTTCTTAGTAAAACTTTATCTCATACTTCTAACTCTATGTCATTTACTTTTAAGTCATAATTTTCCTTATTTTTATCTTTGTGTGCTTCAAGTAGTTTTCTTGCTCGAGCATATGCTACCTCTAACCTATATTTACTCTCCTTAGCGTAATCATCTATGTTATATATTGGTTCTATGCTATGTAGTTTATTAAAATGTTTTGGTAAATTACTTGTTCTACCGAAAACTAATTCATATGGACAGTAATTATGTACCATAGATGGGGTCGTGTTGAAGCAGTATACGAAATATTGAAGCCATACGTCCCAATCGGTTTTGTCCGTCGATATGTAGGATCGTATGTACTCGTTTAAAGTTCTATGACTTCTTTCTACTACTCCAACTGTCTGGTGGTGATGAGCTGTTGATGTTATATTTTTTATTTTCAAATATTTACATAGGTCAGTAATTATTGAATTCTTATACTCTGTTCCCATGTCCGTTATGAACGTCTTCATTGGACCGTACTTTAGAATAAAAGATTCAAATATAGCTTTTGCGACTGTTTTTGCGCTTTTATTTGCTATTGGTATGGCAACTAAGTACTTGGTTAAATCACATATGAGAGTGACTGACATTTTCTGACTTAGGTAGTGGACCAATTGTGTCCACGACAACTCTATCGAAAGCATGTTCTGGTGTGTCGGTTATAGTCATTGGGGTCTTTATATGCTTTGTTGTTTTTGCTTTTTGGCATTTTTGACATTTCCTTACGTACTCTTTTATGTATTTACTCATATTTTTCCAATAGTAATGTCTTTTGACCTTGGCCAAGGTTTTTGTAATGCCTGTATGCCTTGTATTGGATCATCATGTAGTGTAGACAATATAGCTTCTTCTTCTTTTTTATTATTTATTTGGGTCACCGGGATAAGTAGCGCTACTTTTAAATTCTTTAATATTTTATTGCACATATTTTTAAATTCATCTATTGAAACGTGTTCAAAGATTTTCTTCCACGGTGCCATTTTGATTTGGCTGATATCATATATACCGGCTTGCAATTCAAGCCTTTGGAAAAATTGATCTAAATAAAGAATTCCATTAGTATAAAGATCACCAACATCATATCTTGCAATGATTTTCTTTCCATGTTTAAATAAACATATCGTGTCATTCAATTGCAATGTCACTACTTTTCGTACCTCGTCATTTGTTATGACTTCGTATACGTTGGGCTCTGAAGCTATTTCTTTGGTTTGTTCGTGCAAGTCCAATTTTTCTTTTCCTGCGCAGGATTTTTGTCTACGTTGAAATCTTGTAGTGACTTTTAATATATTTCCAGTTATTTCTTTTAGCTCTTTGATGGTTATACTTGATAACGCATCAGCTACATGATTGTCTTTGCCCTTTAGATACTCTACCGTAAAATTATATTCCTCTAATTCAAGCCTTATTCTTGTTAATTTAGAACTGGGGTTCACCATCGAGAATAAATATGTCAATGGTCTATGGTCTGTTTTCACAGTGAAGTGTTTTCCGTAAATGTATGGTCTGAAATGTACTATTGCCCAATGAATTGCTGATAACTCTTGTTCCGTTGTACTCTTATTGCTTTCACCTTTTGTAAAAGCTCTTGATGCATAAGCAACTGGGAGTTGGTGGCCATTATGGTTTTGAGTTAAAACTGCGCCACACGCTTGCTTGCTTGCATCTGTTATTATGGAAAATTCTTTGCTGAAGTCTGGGTACTGCAAGAGTGTTGGGTTAATTAGCTGAGATTTTAAATGTATGAATGCTTTTTGACATTCATCTGTCCACTCGAATGGAACATTCTTTTTACATAATCTTGTTATGTGCCGCGAATAGTCGTCGAAATTTTTGATAAAACGTCTGTAGTAATTGCAAAATGCTACAAAACGTCTAGCGCTGTCCGCATCATGTGGAACTGGGTAGTTCTGAATGACATCATATTTTTTGTCATCCGGCAAAATTCCTTTGTCTGTGCATTTATGTCCCAAAAATGTGACTTCATGCATGAAAAATGAACATTTTTCAGGATGTAACTTTAGGTTGTATTCCCTGCATTTACCAAAAACTTCAGTAAGGTTTTTAAGCATATGTTTTTCGGAACAACCTATGACTATTAAGTCATCCATATAAAGGAATGCCTGAGACGGTTCTATTCCGGAGAATGCTATAGTCATCATTCTTTAGAATGAATTAGGCGCTATTTTTAAGCCAAATGGCAATCGCGTGAAACGATATGAGACATTGTTGGTTGAGAAAGATGTTATATCTCTCGAGCCTTCATCTAGTTCGATTTGATGAAAACCTGACATTAAATCAAGGCAGGAGAAATATTTGGCTCGACCAAGTTTGTCCAAAATATCATCTATTCTCGGTAGTGGAAATTTGTCAGCTAAAAGTTTCTTATTAATAACGATAGTCTATTACTAATCTCCATTTCTTTTTATCAGAATTTGGGCTTGACTTTTTAGGTACTAATAGCAAAGGGCTATTGTACTGTGAAACTGATGGTTCAACTATTTTATCTTTTATTAATTTCTGAACTTGGGCTTGCATTTCTTCTACTTGACTATGAGGACTTCTATAATTTTTCGTGTATACCGGCTTGTCATCTTTTAATCTCAACTGTTGTTTATAAAAATTATTAACTGTTATTGGTTCTGATTCTAATGCATATATATCTATATATTCGCTGCATATATTTTCTAATTGTGATTTGAACAATTCGGGGAAATTTTTCTTTAATTAAGATAAGACAGTTTTATTTCTATTTTCACTATTTGCCTGAACTACATTGTAGTTCGAAAGTGGCTCATATTTTAAAGTGTCCATATTGACTAATTGGTCGGAATCGGTTGTATTTAAAATTCGGACAAATGTATTACTTGATGTTGCGATTGTATTTGCAACATAAATACCAGTTTGAATTTCCTGGTTTGGAATTAAAATGTTATCATCTTTTCATGATACTATTAATCTTCGGACGACTTGGGATCTTGCTGGTAATAACGTTGTGTTAATACCAGAGCTGTATGTTATGGGAATGTAGATTGGAAATTTCAAATTGTTTGGTCTAATTATAAACCAATCTTCTTCTTGGTTTAAATCGATTTGGCAATTATATTTTTTAATGAAATCTATTCCTATTATTCCATCACACGGTATGTGAAAATTTTTATCTACTAAATGAAAGTCGTGTGGGATAATGTATTTACCTTTCTGTATCTCAATAAAAGTCTGTCCTCGAGACTGAATTTTCTGTTGGCTTATGCCTTGAATGTTTATTTTGTTGGTTATTTGAATATTAGAAAATTTGTCAGAGTTCTCTTTGAGAATAGAGATATCTGCACCTCAAGAAGAAAAACTAGTTTTACGCCTGTTTCGGCATGAATGAATGTGGAAAATATGTTGAGATTATAATTGATGGTGTATACTCTACGATCTTTTTTTACTGAGTACCTAAAGGCTGTTGCGAGTTTCCCTGATCTTGGATTACTCGTACATTGGCATTATTTCTGTTGTAGTTATTTTGATTGTTGTTACGGCCTCTATTTCCATTATAGCGGCCTCTGTTATAGCCATTATAACGGTTATTATTTCCATTATAGCGGCTTTTATAACCGTTATTCTGGTAACCGTTATTTTGGTAACCGTTATTGTAGTTGCCTCTAATACTATTGTTATTAAAGCCTCTACCGCGGTTACCACCTCTATTGGCATTTCCGTATCCTCTGTTGGATCTGTTACCTCTAAAGTACATCACTTTATTGATGTCACCGGTAACTCTTGTACTCGTTCTTATGTATGCGCTTATCGCTGCATCCATAGTGGTGCAAGTCCCTGCTTCCAGTACTGTTTTGATACTTTCGTGCTCAGCACGATTCTAGAGGTATACCCTCATCTATATAGGAAGCTTCTAATAGCTTTCTCAGGCTATCAACTTCAGCGGTAAATTGCATTGCAGTTTTACCTCTTTGCTGAACTGTTGCTAGCTTTGCTTTGACATTACTGGATGTCTCACCGACAACTACTTTCTGCAATTTGTTTATAATTGCTGGAATAGTCGTTTCATTGTCAACTGAGTTCAAAATTGTGCCAACTATTTTTGGCTTAATGACCTCAACTGCAATGTCTTCAAATGGTCCCTTAGCTAGGCCTACCAATTTGATTGCCTTAATGAATCTTTGTAAATGGATCTTTTGCCCATCAAATTCTGGCACTGTGCAAGCGACTTCCCTAATATAAGACCTAATGGCAGCTGCTTGTTCTGCCATGGTTAAGTTATTTTCGGAGTCAGCTCCGTTGTTTGTTTTATCTTCGTCCTTCAGCATTAATTTTGCTGGTAAAGTTAGATCGTGAAGATCTTCCTCTTTAATACCTTCTTTGACTATAGTCCTATCTTCTTCGTCAGAGTTAGTGCTGTCTTTACTATGTTGTGTTGCTGTGTTTACTATGTTTGGAATTTCTATCTGGAGACTGAATTTATTTTTTATAAATAATAATTATTCTCTTAATGTCACCAGTAGTTCCAAAGCTTTAGCACACGGTTTGCTTTCCAAATTCTTTCTATTTTGTTGGATCAGCTCTCTGATTTCATTATAACTATTTACCAAGATTTGGGCATTCTTATTAATTGTTACAGCTTGTATTGATCTGTTTTGCGTTAAGCATTTATAAGATTTTCTGAAATTTTCATTTGGATCTTTTATCTGATCAACAAGCTTTTCCCAGTCCATGCTGTGGTATACTCATATCTTCAAATTTATGCATTTGTATTTTTTTTTTTTTAGTTTCCAATCTAGATAAATTCAATATTACGTTTGTATTATTTTTATTTATTATTTTTTTTTCAAAAATTCATTCATGATTGAGTTTTTCAAAATTTTCGTTAAATATTATCTAAACCGTTAGCAGTGCTACGGTATCGTTTCTTAAGGCACTTGTTGTGCAATTTGTATATTTTTATTAATGCATTGGATACCATAATTAGTGCAATTACAATTAGTATTATGGTTATCCAGAACAAGTCTGCATTTTGGACTTCAACTTTATTTATGACATTGGCTGTGGAGTCCACAGTTTTTGTATCTATTAGACCCATTTTGGGTATACTAATTATATATTTTTTTAGTGAATCTTCTTTGTATATATTTATATCTTTAGTTTTACTTATTCCATTTGTCTCTATAGACATTTATATTTGGAATAAAAAGTTTTCAATGTTCGTTAAAATAAAGAAAGAAATTTTATTTTACATTATTGCCTGCCTGATTCTAGCTATGCCTTCACGGGCCATATTGGGTTAACAGGGCATAGTAGTATATGCTCCGTTTTACAATATTTCTTACAATTTCTTATATATATTTTATATCTATTTTATTTATTTAATGTTATACTGCTGCTGATGTTCATCTGGTGTCAGCTGGGCGTCGCCGGGGGTGGCACGCTGACACTCCCTCGCTGCTGTCTATTGGTTTATTCCCTGTTTATATATTATCTGAGTGAGTTTTCTCGAGTTTTTGGGTTTTTAATTCTTGCTGATATTGCAGCAAGTGGTCTAGCTCTGCTTGTAGCTTTAGAGCTTTCGACCAAACCGGTGGCGTTTGCTGACCGTATATTAGCCACCTTACGTGGGCTATACGTTTATTCAGCTTAGTTTTTAAGCCGCCACGGTGTTTTCCCATACTCAATAAAACTCTACTCACTCAGATTTTTCCTTGGCAATTCCATTCCAGTTTTCCTTTTGATCTTAGTTCTCAACTAAAGAGATGTCCGCACGACTGCCGCTGCTCCGCCTCTCACTGCCCGATAATCCATTCCAAGTTCCAGTTCCAGCTTCTTTTTGTTTCTTTTACTTCAGTCTATTCGTCCAGCGTTGGACGACTGTCACGGTCGCCATGTAATGATGAACTCCAATTAAGAACACAAGTCCGATTTAAGTTGAATGCAGCCGTCGGGCTGACTTTATATTTATTCAATTTATTCTTTTGGTTTTAGAGTAGGCAGAAATGGTTCTACCAGCTCAACGTCTACAGAGTGTCTGATTTTACAGCTTTGAATATATTTGGACTTAGGCTAATCCGCGTAGCTGCGCTGCCGGGTACGCCAGCGGCGGAGCGACGTTCTTATGTATATCTTATATATCTAGACTTATCGGGAGAGCGAGCTATGTATGTACGTATGTAATATGCATTTGGTCGGCGTGTGAATGCTGACCATGCACTTATACTTTTTGGCCTTCAAGTGGGCAATGCACTTATACTTTGTGGCCTTCGAGTGGGCGATCATGTTACATCCGCCCTGGGCCTAACTGCGTGCATAAACATAAATATAAACATAGCAACAAAGTGCTGCCATATGTTAATATGCTATTTTATTTAATTGTTCTTAATATTGCATAGGCACATACTACAAAGGCAATGGAGACTGTGCGTGGATTTCCGGCAGATAAACGCAAGGTCCGTGAAGGATGCGTATCCGATGCCGATGATAAATTACATCCTGGACCAGCTAAAAGAGGAGAAGTACATAAGCAGTCTAGACCTAAAGGATGGATAATGGCAAATCCCGTTGGAAAAAGGGAGCCGGCAGTATACGGCGTTTACGGTGCCGGGAAAGGGACTGTTCCAATGGAAAGTGATGCCATTCGGACAGCACTCAGCGTCGGCAACGTTTCAACGGGCATTGGACCAAGTAATAGGGCCCAAAATGATGCCGCACGCGTTCGCATATCAGGACGACATCATAGTCATCGGACGGACGCTGCAGGAACACATGCGCAACTTGAAGGAGGTGTTCAAGAGGCTACGAGCGGCGAACCTGAAAGTGAATGCGGATAAGTGCAAATTCTTTAGGAAGGAACTACAATACTTGGTTCACCGCGTGACGAATCAAGGTATTGGAACGGATCCTGAGAAGGTAGCGGCAATAGCGCAACTGAAGCCGCCAGGAAACGTGAAGGAGTTGAGGCAATACTTGGGAGTCGCATCGTGGTACAGGCGCTTCGTGACCGATTTTGCGACGCTGGTACAGCCTTTGAATGCGCTCCTAAAGAAGCAGGCAAAATGGAAATGGGAAGACGCCCACCAAGCCGCATTCGAGGCCGTCAAGGCCAGACTGGTTGCCGATCCGATTCTGGCGTGCCCCGACTTCACGAAAACGTTTGTGTTGCAGACGGATGCCAGCGACTATGGGCTGGTTGCGATCCTTACACAGCATTCCGAGCGAGGCGAGCGAGTAATCTCCTACTCCAGAACGCTGTGTAGAACGCTTAACACAGCGGAGAGGAACTACTCGGCAACGGAAAAGGAATGTTTAGCAATAGTATGGGCGGTCAGGAAGTTGAGACCGTACCTGGAGGGTTATCGCATCAAGGTCATCACGGACCATATGGCTCTGAAATGGCTGAAAAACATCGAGAGTCCGTCCGGCAGGATTGCGAGGTGGGCGTTGGAGCTGCAACAGTACGATTTCGAAATCTCGTACAGGAAGGGCCAGCTGAACATCGTCGCCGACGCGCTTTCGAGACAACCACTGCAGGAGACGAGCCGAAGAGTGAGCGTGGAGAACGATGGATAACCGAGAGAGCAGCAGGAATGTTAGTGGCTGGAGGAGATGCGGAGAAAAGTGGAGCAGCAGCCAGAAAAGTTTCCGGACTATCTGGAGGAAGATGGAAAGCTATACCGGCACATACCGCATCGGGCGGGCAACGAGGAGGTGGCGTCATGGAAGATGTGTGTACCGATCGGGCAGAGACAGCGTGTCATGACCGAAAACCACGACATGCCAACTGCAGGACACTTGGGAAGCCGCAAGACGATTGCCAGGATTGCAGCCCGGTATCATTGGCCGGGAATGCATCGGGACATAAGGAAGTATGTACGAAACTGCGAGAGGTGCATGAAGTACAAGTCCAGCCAGCTACAGGCGGCCGGGAAGATGTTAACACAGGTGCCGGAAGAACCATGGGCAACCGTGTGCGCAGACTTCGTGGGCCCCCTGCCACGATCGAAGCATGGGAATTCAATGCTGCTGGTCCTGGTGGATAGATTTTCATAGTGGACCGAGATCGTCCCTATGAGAAGGGCGACAACTGAGACGCTGCGAAAGGCCGTTCGAGAGCGGATAGTGGCCAGATTCGGAGTGCCCAAAGTGATGATCACCGACAACGGCGTGCAGTTCACAAGTATGGCGTTCAGGAGGTTTCTGGAGGAGCTGGGGGTACGACACCAGCTCACGGCTCCATATACCCCGCAAGAGAACCCTACGGAAAGGGCCAACAGGACCGTCAAAACAATGATCGCGCAATTCACAGGTGCCGATCAGAGGACATGGGACGAGTACTGGCCGGAGCTGCAGCTGGCGGTCAACACAAGTGTGGCGGAGAGCACAGGGTACTCGCCGGCGTTCATAACGCAGGGAAGGGAGCCGAGGCTGCCCAACGCGTTGTTTGACGAGAAAACGACCGGGACCGGAAAGTGTATCCAGACACCGGGGAAATATTCGAACTGGTGCGGAGGAATATGGAGAAGGCGGCACAGGATCAGGCACGGAACTACAACCTCAGAGACGGCGACCCAAGGTGCGGGACACCGTATGTGCCAAAGAGCACCACCTGTCAAAAGCATTTAAAAAAAAAAAAAAAAAAAAAAAAATTAATAAAAAAAAAGTAAAATAATAAAAAAAAGAAAGTAAAAAAAAAAGGAATTAAAAAAAAATTAATAAAAAAAAATATATATATATATATAAAATAATGATAATAATAAAAATAAATAAAATCGAATCGGGGGAGGAAAGGGTGAAGACGATACAAGGTATCGATACGAAGCAGAAGTCAGCACACACACACAGGCCCGTTAGAGCGCGAGAGCGGGACAGGGAGGGTACGCAGCCAAGCTCCGTCACCAGTACAGGCCCTCGGAATATCGGAATAAGGAGCAGAAGCAAAACCGAGGTTTCGGCGCGGAGAGCGCGGCTCGAGCTGGTCTTTTCAATTTGAGATCACCATGGTAGCACACGTGTTTAACGCCCGGGAAGTTAGAGAGACCGGCGCCGGGGAACAGCCCGGAGCGATATGGAGTAGGGATTCCGATTCCTACCTCCAGCTCCTGGCGTCACCCCTGGTGTCGCGATCTCCATCCCCGGGAAGTGTGGAGGACCCGGAGGAAATTCCGGACATAGAGCTCGAGGACGACCAGCCAATGGCGGAGGCGGAGGTCGCGGCCGAGGTCATCACCCTCTCCTCGGAGAGCGAAGAAGACGATGACGGAGGCGAGACGGTCACGCCGGAGGTGTCATCGGACGAGGACGAGACCGCGCGGAAGGCCAGGGCGCGGATGGCTTACCGGAGCGTCCAGCGGGATACGCAGGGCCAGGGACGGATACGCCTCGGAGTCACGCCGCCGACCGAGGACCCGGTGGATATGAGGCACGAGTCGCCACCCTGCGGCGTTTCCAGCAAATGGTAGACGCGCGGAGGGTCGCCGACGCCGAGGCCGCATGGCAGGAGCTCGGCTGCAAGAGGAGGAGGAGGCTTTATGGGCACCAACCACGGAGCAGCCGGAGCCAACGCAGACGCTGGCAAGACAGCTACCGCCGACACCGCAGCCGCCGTTGCCGTTGACGGCGCCGCCGCAGCCGCCGTTGCCGTTGACGCCGCCGCCACGCCAGACACCGCCGCCGTCGCAGTCGCCGCCACCGCCACCACCCCGGATGACGGCGGCGCAGTCACCACCACCGCCACCACCCCGGATGACGGCGGCGCGGTCACCGCCACCGCCACCACCCCGGATGACGGCGGCGCAGTCACCGCCACCGACACCACCACGGATGACGCCAGCGCAGGCGCCGCAGCTGACGCCGCCGCGGCCGAAGCCGGCTTCGATGCCGACACCACCACGGCCGCCGCGCACGCCGTCGACACCACCCCAGCAGGGGGAATGACGTCGGCCAGGTGGTTCGCACGTTCGAGATGGGCGGGCGGCTATGGCACCAACAGTCGGTGACGTGGACGTGGCCCGCCTCGGTGGAGACCGAGGACGCGCCGGAAGCCCTGGCTTGGGAAGAGGCGGAAGCGATCGGCTGGAGAACGCCGGACCAGGAGTCCCGTGATCCGCGATTGCGCGCCCGAGCAAGAGAAGTAAACCCGGAGAAGGAGGGCCCGAGGGAGGAGAGCCTGGGAGAAGCAAACCCGGAGAAGGAGGAGTGGAGCTGGCCTGCGCCAGGTGAGGCGCCACCACCACCAAAGCTGCCGAGGCAGATGCCCAGAGGCGCGACAACCGCCGCCCCGCCCATGCCCCTGCAGGCAAGCGTCGCTGGACGGGCAGAAGTGGAAAGAGGTACCGACGGAAGACTGGCCGCCCGGGTGGCCGAGGAAGCGGCTCGACAAGGAGCCCGGAATCGAAGAGTGCACTGGGCCAAGTTGTTCGAGCTGGGCGGGCAGCGCTACCGCCTTAAGGTACGGAGGGGCGGGGAGGTAAGAGTGACGGTCGCCGAATAAAGAACGTCAGACGGCAATGAAAACCGTATGTCTGGGTTTTTGTAAACAACACAGGCATTGTAACAGGCAAAAAAATTGGGTGAGGAGATCATCCGCAGCAGCCGCAATAACGCGCGAGGGGGTGACGCGGGGCCAGGCGCGCGGGCCGGCATACGACGCGGGGCTGCTGCGGCCGCGGGAGGGGAAGGCAGTCGCAGAACACAGGCGGGCCGCAGTTGACAACAAGGCAGGCATCCAAGGGGCCCGGGGCCAGGGGCAGCCGCCCGGAGCATGAAGGGAGGGGGCATACATGTGTTGGTGGAGCTGGAAGTAAGAGAGGATTTGTCAATAAGGCGCTACGCAAGAAAACTTTAGACTTACCTTTCATTGAGCTGCTACACCGAAGAATGCGAGGAAACAATTGGGATGGGAGCGTCCCGATAGCGACTATCGATCGATAGTGTGACAGATAGGATGCTCGCATACGGCCACACTGGAGGTAGCGATTGGCACGAAATGGCAACGCCGGAATATCGACAGTGGCAACGATGCGGTGTTATCGATAACAAGAGTTCGCCGAGGCGGCAAGACGGATGAGCGGTGAGTGGAAGGCGGGAGAATTTGAATATTGAACAGCACCGGAGGAAAGGAACAGTGAAGCTGCATATACGAAGGGAAACCGGGGCGGAGGAACGCCGGGACCAACAGTTTTTTAAAAAAAAAAAAAAACTACCGAAGGAAGGGGGAGATGTGAGGAGTCGTAAAACTCCCCACAAATCTCGTGTAGGGGAGCGGCCTAGCAACAGACGCGACGAAGGGCAGAGCGGAAAGACCGATAGTTAACGGTACCTCGGTGGACCTTGGACTCCGCTGGCCAAGGGCGAAGAGGTTAAACGGTAACGGTGCGTGAGCAAAGAGGACGCACCGTGAATCAACGGCACAATACGTGGACCTTGTACCCAAGCGGGCCGTGCGCAAAAAGGAAAATAACGGGATCCCTGCGGCCTATAAAGGGTAGGCGCGAGCACGAATGGGGGACAGTGAAGGAGACAGAGAGATCGCGGGCGGAAGGTGGCCGAGTGTCGGAGTGTCAATAGAAGAGATCGGAAGTGTGAACACGCGGGCGAACGCGAAAAGGAGCAGTGCAAGCATCGGGCGGCAAGAGGCCCGAAGGACTTAGAAGGACGAATCGCCACAAGCAAGTGGAGATTCTGGGAGCGAAGGAGAACGATCTGACGTGTCGTAAGGATCGTTGGAGTCAGTGGCTAGCACAGGTGGTCCCAGGACGGGCGTTGCCTCGCCAAGGACGATACACCTTGCACCATAACATCCTATATCCGTTCCGGCCGGCGGAAGGACCTTCGGAAGCTAAGGCAAAGAACCCGACGTGTCCGTAAGGGTCAGTGGTGTCAGTGGTCGGTACAGGTGGTTCCAGGACGAGCGTTGCCTCACCCGGGACGATCAGTAGCGAGCGAAATAAAGAAAATCAGTTCGTTACACAGCTTCAATCATTTCGCTACTGTCTCTTTCAACAGCTTCAATCATTTCGCTGCTGTCTCTTTCAACAGCTTCAATCATTTCGCTACTGTCTCTTTCAACAGCTTCAATCATTTCGCTACTGTCTTTTTCAACAGCTTCAATCATTACGCTACTGTCTCTTTCAACAGCTTCAATAATTTCGCTACTGTCTCTTTCAAAAGCTTCAATCATTTCGCTACTGTCTCTTTCAACAGCATCAATCATTTCGCTGCTGTCTCTTTCAACAGCTTCAATCATTTCTCTACTGTCTCTTTCAACAGCTTCAATCATTTCGCTGCTGTCTCTTTCAACAGCTTCAATCATTTCGAACGCTTCCTCTTCAGAATCTGAGACAATCAACACATCATCAATATAGACCGCATAGGTATTAACTAAATTCCCCAGGGCTCGGACTATGCCACGCTGAAAAACAGATGACGCATTCTTTAATCCGAACGGCATTGCCAAAAAGTCATATTGACCTTCAGGGGTTACAAAAGCTGTTCTCTCAACAGAATCGGGATGAATTGGCACCTGATAAAAACCACTGGCCATATCCAAACTGAAAAAATATTTCCCGCCACGTAAGCGATCAATCTGGTCTGATATTAACGACAAGGGATACTTATCTGACACTGTATTTGCGTTCAATTCACGATAGTCAATACAAAACCCATTTGAATATTTGGCCAATATAGCATTAAGTTTTGATTTATCACTAGAAATTGAGTCGACCTTATTTAACATGCTATCGTCATTTATCGATAATACCGTTTGTGTTTTGTAAATATCGAACCTGTTACTTTTTAACATTACTCCAAAACCAAGCTGAAAAATATCTTGCCCAATCATCATATCGTATTTAAGGCATTTCTTATCAACTACGTGAAATAACAATTCAAGATTGAATTCAGAAATTTTTACAGTGGACAGAATTTGCAAATTACTCTTGACAACATTTTCGCCTATGCCTCTCAAAACTACAAGATTATGGCGTCTCTTCTCGCTAATTGTCTCTTTTAGCATTCGGAACGAGAATCAAAGAAAAATAGAAACCGCTCACCAAACTATATTGCTGTCCCGTTCTGCTGAATTACCGCACACGTGTCGACTCTCCTCTCTATGGTTATATTCGCTGTTGCTGTTCCTGAACGCCGATGCAATATGTCCAACGTTGCCACATTTGAAACACGTAACTTTAGATCTGTCGCTGCTATCGCCTGGTCTCGTCTCGTTTCTCTCGTTCTTTTCTTCTGCTCTTCTCTTTCGGCACTCCATTGCCTTGTGTCCGAGTTTACCACAACTATGGCATCTAATCGGTGTTTGCATTTTGTGCCTCTTCTTTTCGGGACCTTGCTCTATTCCAGCGAATTAGGCATTTCTGACGAACGAGTGGGCTCTGAGTTGTTGTTGTTGAAAATGTCTCGCCTTGATGAACCATCTCTCCCTTGGGTTCAACAACCTCGCATAGTTCCAACCTTTTCACTTGATGTGTGCCTGTGTCCTTTTTGGGCTTGCTGCAGTGTGTTGAAATATGACCGCTCTCGCCACAATTAAAACAAGTCACATCCGATTTTTGACGGTGACCAAAAGGGTTCCTATCGTTGCTGTCCCTGGCATTAGATGAAAATTGCTGCTGCTGTTTAGCTCTACATTCGATCATCTTGTGACCGAGTTTTCCACAGAAATGGCATCTCATTGTTGAAAGTCGCTGGCGCTTTATGTCAGCTGGAGGCATTTGTTCTTTTTTCTTTCGGAGTTTTCTTCCGTTTATTAAACGCAAATGCTTTAAGCTCAGTTTGTAATTCACTTCTTGTGCGCACATTTGAAGTAAATGTTAATCGTTGCAGCCTGCTATCTACTTGAGCCAACTTAGCAAGCGTCACAGAAACAGCTATCTCCTCCACATCCATCTCACGCCACTTCGTAATAAGCGACGTCATCATGCGACTAGCATAATTGGAGAGACATTCGCCGTCAGTTGGACAAACTGCTAGCATTGCTAAAAACATAGCCGCTGGAGTTTCCACACTAGCAAAACGTTGCACGAAAAGTTTCTTAAACTCGGCCCAAGTTATTTCCGGATAGCATATTTGAGCAAACCACTGCGACGCGCTTCCTTCCATCGCTGCATCCATAAAGCCATAACTAACGCGCTGCCTTTTATAGTTGATTCAGCCATAATTATATTTGCCGTAGAGCACCACGCCGTTGCGTCTGCGCCATCAAGGTCCGCGTTGAATTTAGGTAACACCACAGTATTTTTGTTTGTTGTTTCGGATGCCGTTGATTTTATTGCTTTAACAAGTTCGATCAAGTTTTTATTTTGCATTTCCATTAAAACGCGCCACGGCCCATCTATGGTGTTAGGTAGCGAGCCAGATCCCACTTCTGATGTCGGAGCAATTATTATTTTCCATTTCACGCAGCGAGTTTCGAAGGAACCGAAGGTCTACACACAATTAATTTGTGTCACTCACTTCTTCTCCGTGCTAACCTTTGAACCACACTCGGCGACAGCGACCACACGCTGCCGCCGCGCTGAAACGGGAGATGCCAAAGCTACAAAAATACAGCCGACCAATAGCAACGCAATATGAAATAATGCAATATGATGAAATACCAATGATTTCCCCAAAATGATGAAATTACTATTCTTCTGGAATATTCTAACACATAATGCAATATGATGAAATACCATTGATTTCCCAAAATGATGGAATTACTATTCTTGTGAAATATTCTAGCACATACACTAGCTTACAAAAGTATGCGCCGACATATATATTTGTATTTAGATTGTATATAAAACTAGTATACTGAGCATAAACATTCAACAAAAAATTCTCTTTCCAGCTGGTTGTTTTAAATATTCAAAAATATCAAATTTGTAAATATTCTTCAGTAATGATCACAGCGGACTTTTTGACCAGAGATATCGTCGAAGATAATTCTCAAGTTGCGGTTATACATGGTGGCAACCAAAATACACCATGTGGGGAAAAGGCCTTACTAATGGCCCCAAAAGTAAGGCTTAGTAGTGGTCACGAAATGCCTGTTTTGGGATTTGGAACTAATAAGGCAATATTCAAATACTATTTTGGTTTCCGATTAATGACAAAACTAACTAAATTTGTACAGCTTCGTGGATATCAATGCTCTGCAGCGGTTCATTGCGCCATTGAGACTGGTTTTCGCCATTTCGATACTGCATACTATTATGAGAACGAGAAAGAGATCGGAGAAGCTCTTCGCACTCAAATTAAAATTGGGAATATTTCCAGAGAGAATATATTTTTAACAACCAAGGTAACGTGTACATATTTGGATGCACAAAATATTACTATAACATTTGTATAGCTATGGAATACCCACCATGATCCAAGAGACGTTCGCCGTATATGCGAAAAACAACTTGAGTTGCTCGGATTTAGTTACATTGATTTATATCTAATCCATTTTCCTGTGGGCTACAAGCACGTGTGCGATGAAATTCTGAGGCCCATTTCAGGAGATCAATTACAAACGGTGTAAGTATATATACAAATTATGGGAAAAAAAAAATGTTATTTATTTTCTATATATGAAGTGAAATCGACTACTTAGATACTTGGCGAGCAATGGAAAATCTTGTTAAACTAGGAATGGTTCGAAGTATTGGGTTATCCAACTTCAATATGGAACAGATTCAACGGATAATTCAGTGTAGCTCTTCTAAGCCAGTAGTGAATCAGGTTGAGATCTGGCCAGGCTTTTTACAAAAGGACTTGGTTGATTATTGCCGTTACAACGGAATTATTGTGACAGCCTTTTCACCTCTTGGTCAACCAAACAGAGAAAATCGTTGCCCAGTTTATTTCTTTTCAGAAGGTATGAAACGATTGGTTAATAAGTACAAGCGTTCTGCAAGTCAAATTGTCTTGCGATATTTGGTAGTATTTTCGTTTCAATAAATTTTAATCATTATTATTAATATACGGATTTTGTAGATCGACTACGGAGTAGTTCCCATACCAAAAGCTGCAAACCCAATACATATAAAAGAAAACTTGAATATTTTTGATTTTATGCTAGATGATGCGGATATTCGGTTACTACGTGGTATAAAACCTAAAAGCCGAATAGTCAAATACGAAATGGTAAAAGATCATATGTTCTACCCCTTTGAACTCTTAAAAGAAAACAATGAAGAGTCAGAAGTTAAAGAGTCTCAGATTAAAGAACCAAAATTGCCATACATTCCTAATGAAGACGAAGAAGAAAATGAAAATAATGAAAATTATGAATGAAAATTAAATTGATTTTAAACTTCAAAAATACATATAAGCATGTAGTGATAAGTCGGTTAACCGTATTGTGCTGTTTGTTTGGGTCTAAATCTTAAACATTTTTTTTGGGATTTCTAAGAAAAGCTCTTAAAAATTGGCTTTTACCCTTTTTTTTTATTTATAGCTTATTTTATTTATTATTTAGCTCCTCGTGTATGGCGGAATTTTCGTGGTAGGGATGGGCGTTGGAGACTATTCTCAAGCATCTGTTTTGGAATCGCTGGATCTTCCTTCTATGCGAAGCTCTTGCAGTGCACCATAGCTGTATTCCGTACGTCCGATTGGCTTCTCTTGTAGACGAGAATCTTTAGTTTTGGTCGCAGTTTGGATTTTTTTCCGATAAGCCAGTGGAGTTGCTTAAGGCATATGTTGACCTGGATACGCTTCCTGTTGATGTGAGGGCCCCAAGTCAGCCTTCTGTCCAGGGTTAGCCCTAATTAATTGGGGGTGCTGGTGCTAGGGATGGTGTCGCCGTCGAGTGTGACCGGGGGGCATTCTCCTCTGCGCAGAGAGAAGGTTGTGTGTGAGGATTTTTCAGCGTTGACCACGATGTTCCAGCGTTTCAGCCAAGGATCCAATGCATCCAGTTGCCTCTGGATGATGGCTGATGCTCGTTGAGGGTTTGATGAAGTGGCAAGGAACACCGTGTCATCTGCGTAGGTGGCTGCTGTGAGGTATCGGGAGGGTATAATAGGGAGGTCTGCTGTAAATAGGGTGTAGAGGATGGGACCAAGGACGCTGCCTTGAGGTACTCCGGCCGTATGGGGCTTGGTGCTGGTTGAGGAATCGCATCGCACTTGGAACTCTCTTCCTTCAGTATACGATTTGAGTATGCAATAGTGGTGGGACTTCAGTTTGTAGAGGAGTCCAGGATGCCACACTCTGTCGAACGCCTGCTTGACATCCAGGAAGACGGCCGAACAGTAGCTTTTGTTCTCGAATGCATCGAGGATGCGTGCTACGAGCCGGTGGCATTGCTTGGGTGTTCCGTGGGATCGCCTGAATCCAAACTGGTGATCAGGGATCAGTCCAGCCTCGTCCAGTACTGGCAACACTCTGCGCAGAAATACTCTTTCGAGTATTTTGGAGAGTATTGCCAGCAGACTAATCGGTCTATATGAGGCAAGATTGGTTTCTGCTTTTCCAGGTTTGAGGATGAGAATGACTTCTGCACGTTTCCGCGATCTCGGGAAGTACCCTAGTGAGAAGCATCTCTTGTATATGTTGGCCAGCAACTGGGAACAGGGAGGTGGCAGCATTTTAAGGGATGTGGCATCGATGCGATCCAATCCTGTGGATTTACTAGCCTTAAGGGAGGCGATCTCCTGCGCAACCTCTTCTTTGGTGACGGGCTCTATTGGCAGGCTAGGAGGACCTGGACTCCCTAGGAATCTGGTGGTGGCAGCACACTCTTCACCAGTGCATCTGTCAAATGGGGTAAATGCAATCTGGAGGTGATCTGCAAACGCTTCAGCTCTTTCGGCTTCAGAGCGGCACAAAGAACCGTCCGCTTTCCGCACCGGCGACGCCTTCTTTACAGGCCTCCTGATATGACGCGTGACATGCCACAAATTTTGTTGTGGGTCACCAGGTTCCAGCTCCTCAAGGAATCTGTCGGAGGAGTCTTGCCGTAGGGTACACAGCTTGTCCTTGAGTGCCTTGGTGGCTCTATTGAGTGCTGCTTTGTCCCTTGGGTTGCGCGAGAAGAACCAGATTCTCCTGAAGCGCCTTTTTTCCGATACGAAGGTCGCAATTTCTGGAAACCAGAGGTGAAGGGGTCTCCCAGGAGTTATCGGGGTCGTTGGAGGAGCAGGATTGGCAAACTCAGCAGCATTGTGCATCTCCTCGGTGAGAGTCTTGATCGCCGCATCGATGTTGCTTGGAGTGGAGAGTGGCGGATCCGTGTGCAGGGAGGACAGCATCCAGAGTGTGAACTTGAAGGCGTCAGTGTGCTTCCCGGTGAGTCTTTTAGGCAACTCTTTTTTGAGGACGGGGATGTTGAGAAGCATTTTTATAGCGCTGTGGTCGGATAGCAGCTTTTTATAGTGGGAGCAGGTTAGTCTGGCTTGCCCTATGCCTTTGGAGATGGCAAAGTCCAGGAGGTCGGGCAGCAAGGCAGGGTTTGTAAGCCAGTGGGTAGGCTCTCCAGAGGAGTGGCAATCCAGTCTTTTGCTCTGCAGGAATCTGTGGAGCGTTCTGTCTTTGGGGTTGATGGAGCTGGGCCCCCACCAGGAGTGTTTGGCGTTTAGGTCATGGGTAGACATGAGCGCATCTTTGTAGCTCATATTGGAGATACTTGGGAGCTTGGTGGTGCAGGGTTTGCTGATAGAGGTGGCCGGTCTGGTTTTGGGGGTTGTGCCTTCTCCTTTTTATAAGCAGGGCACCCTCTAAACGAGGCAGGGTGGTCGGCTTGGCAGTGAAGGTAGCATGCCTTCTCGTTCTCCTTCTTCGTGCATGTTCGTGTGTCGTGATGGCCACCACATTTTACACAGCGGTGTTCGAGAAAGCAGTAGCGCTAGGTGTGTCCAAAGCCTTGGCATCTAAAGCCATTGAATTTGAGCGGAGGCTCGATGGTGACGACCGACCTGCACAGTCTCCTGATCTGAAATACCTCCTTGTTGTTGCTAGCAGGTTCAAGGTTGGCGAAGAAGATCCCAAGTGGTGTTTTGGTTTTCCTCCCAATAGGATTGTGGAGGTCTCTGACCTTATGCCCCTGTTTTTCTAATTCTTCTTGGATTTCGGCAAGATTAGCGGTGTGATGTAAACCCTTGATTACGACTCTGTAGGCTCTCTCATCCCTGGGTTGGAATGTGAGATGCCTTTTATTCTGGGCCACGAGTTGCTGACGTAGTCAAGGAGTCTTACTCCTTGTCAGGCATTATAACTCGCACGTTGTTGTTTCTTTCCGTCAGGTGTGGAAAAGCGCGCTCAGGCGTCAAAGAAGCCCGTTATGGCAGCCACTTACGCCGATGATACTGCGTTCAACAACAGATACCCCAGCCTCCCAGACTATGCAGAAGCAACTAGATCTACTGAACACGTGGCACAAGAGATGGAATATATCGGTAAACAGCGACAAGTCAACCGCCACCACCTTCGCAACTCGGCGCGGCACTTGCCCTCCAGTCAGTCTCAACGGGTCCCCAATCCCAGAGGTAGCCAATCCAAATTATCTTGGCCCCACACTGGACAGGAGACTTACATGGAGACCACACCTGCTAAAGAAGCGGAAACAGGCGGAGAACCGAGTCCGTGAATTCTACTGGCTGATGGGCAGACGATCTAAGCTACCGACTTCCACTAACCTCCTTATCTACAAAGCGATCATAAGGCCCATCTGGACGTATGGCATTCAACTGTGGGGCACTGCATCGAAATGTAACATCAACATTATCCCGACCCTCGAAAACAAAACGTTTTCGCAACAAATTATGTAATCCATTAATTCTCTACCGTTAAGTTTAGTAATCAAATTTAATGATTGTCCGCGAAGGACAGTTTTAAATAAATACACCCAAAAAAAAAAAAAAAAATACTCTGCACAAAAATACTCTTTTGCGTATCTTGGAGAGTACTGGCAGTAAGCTGATCGGGCGGTAGGAGGCGAGATTGGCTTCATGTTTACCAGGCTTCAGGATCATATCTACATCGGCGCGTTTCCATGATGAAGGGCAGTGCCACAATTGCAAGCACTTATTTATTATGGTCGTGATTAGTGACTTGCTAATAGCCTCCTTCCTCAGCCTGACCAGAGTTTCCTTCAGCTCCTTGGTGGCTCTGTTGAGAGCTGTTTTGTCTCTAGGGTTCCTGGAGAGGAACCTAACCCGTCGGAGACGCCTTTTCTCTGACTTGAGCTCATTAACACGCGGATTCCAAAAGTGGACGTCTACGTCTACTGCTGTCCCTCGTGTGGTTAGAGAACCTTGGAGCAGAATACTTTGCTGCCTCCTGAATTTGCGAGGTGAGGTTCACAACGGCCGCATCGATAAGTTCAGGGGTATCCAATGGTGGGTTAGTGACTGTCGTGTTGTTCAGCCAGTGGTGGTATTTGCTGATGTCGGACGTTTTGAAGATTAACTTTTTACCCGCGGATCTCAAAATGGCTGAGGCGTAGACCGAAACGGCTGTAGTATGCACACATATCGGTTAACCACTGTATTCATAATATACAATCACATTGTAGCACTCTGTTGCAATGTGTACATAAACAGTTCAGCCCAAGCGTATGTTGACGGCTTACATACCTAATTGCATGATCAGCAGTACTCACGCTGGCCAAGCGCTGATCGCTAATATGTATGCCTATAGCACCCCTCCTCCAGCACCGTCGCTCGGCGACAATATATATATATATATAGGAAACGCATATAAACGGCAGCGCTGCTCCTCGACTTAGGCTAAGAAACCTTTGTATTTAGATCGCCAGATTATTGACGAATTAACTTCGAATGGAGCGGGACCTTCCGTGCTCCTACAAATCAATAAAAAGTGAATTCAAAACTGAAAACCAATCTTTCAACTGGGTGTTACAACATGGCGACCGTGACAGGACACGTATAAGCTGTAGCAGAAGGAAAAGGAAAAAAGTAAGCCGCTTGTGATAAATTCCAACTTACATCAGCAAGCACTGGATGTGAAAAGATCAGCACGCCCGGCATTCGACGCTCCGAAAAAGGAAAAAAAAACTTTTGACCACGCAACAACTGTAAATTCATACGGATGAATTAATTTTAAATTTCTCATCGCCGCAAGGCGTCTTAACAAAAAAAAAGATATTTTAATATTAAAAAAAAAAAAACAAAATCAATAAATAAAAAATAAGTAAATGTCATTTGACAACTCTATAAGCAAATTTTACCAAGACCCAATATATTCAGAAAATACTGTATTAGGAGAAAAACTCTTTTCAAAAATGGGTCTAGTAGATGTTAAGTCAGTGGACTCCACTGCCAATGTAATAAACAAGGTCGAAGTTGTTCCTTTAAACCTGGATTACATAATAATATGTTTAATTATTATAACAATAATTATGTTAATAAATACATGTTATAAAATATACAAAATGCATAGTAAATGCCTTAAGAAAAGATACGTAAGCAGAGCTAATGACTTGGACAGGGTTTGATAGATGAAAGGCAATAAATAAAGCAAAAAAAAAACAAATTTAACCCAAGTAAGCAAGAATAAAACTGCCATGTCAAAAGCTTCAAAAAGGAAAAAAAAAAAACAAGCCTAGTTATGAACACATAAATAAATATGAAAATATAAAATGAAATATAAAATATAATTAAATAAATCTTTTTATTAAATTTATTAAATAAATCTTTTTATTAAATAAATCTTTTTATTAACACCCCAGAAACTGCGGGAAGACTTGGATAGATCGTTTAAGTGCCTCAATAAGAGTGCACCAATAAGTAACGATACAAAGATAAAACATTTAGAGACACTATTAGGAAAATATAACGAGGTTCGTGTCATAATACTTGAGAACATATTATATGTGTCACAAGGGCACAAGTTACGAGTACTTGTTCCAAATACACTAAATTTCCCAGCTGAACTATTACTAGACGTAATTGCTGAGGAAAGAAATAAGCCAACAGAAAGTAAAATAGTAAACAAGATGGCACAATCAGTAGTAGATTTCCTATAACAGACTCGTCTCTACTATTTGAGTACGACGGCAAAGCAGAAAACCTACAGAGTTTCAAAGACGCTCTGAACTTGTTAGATTCGGTAAAAGGAGAACATGAGACTTTAGCAGTCAATGTCATTGAGACCAAACTAAAAGGTCATGCTAGGAATCTCATTAGCACAGAACATACTATACAGGAAATTAAAGATAAACTCTCACGAACAGTAAAGGGGGAATCTGTTGAGGTACTCTCTGCAAAATTACTAAATCTGCAGCAAAAGAACAAAACAGCCAACCTTTACACGCAAGAGGTGGAGCAATTAACAAAAGCTCTAGAAGGTGCTTATATTAGTGATGGTTTGAAACCAGAACTTGCAAACAAATATAGCACGACACAAGCCGTCAAAGCAATGACGAGGAATTGCTCGATTGATAAAGTAAAGGTTATCATGCAAGCAGGCACGTTCAACAGCATGAACGATGCCATATCTAAATTTATAGACAGTTGCACAGAAGCAACTGGACATTCCAACGCTGTTCTGTTCTACCAGAATCAGACTCAGCGCGGTACATACCGCGGTCGTTATAACACAAGGGGCCGCCCTTATTACAGAGGCGGTCATCGTTATAACAATACCAATAATAATAATAATGGAGGAAACTTTAGAGGCCGTGCCAACTCGAACCGAGGCCAAAACAACAATAATCAGGGATATGTAAGAGTAGCCCAAAATAATTTGGGAAACTCCGAACACCCTTTAGCTGCTCATCAATAAATAGACACAAGGTTCACACAATTAATCTTAGCCAAAACATATTTGTTAATTTTGTCAATGTAGAAACAAATAAAAAACTTGTCTTTTTAATAGACACAGGTGCAGATATTTCTCTTCGAAAAGAGAATTCTGATATCTTTAATGATATCCAAGGCAACAATAAAATTAATATTCAAGGAATAGGACAAGAATTAATTCAATCCAAAGGATTAACTTCAATTGAGATACAGACAGGCAATTACATAATTCCACACTATTTTCATATAGTAGATTCACATTTCTTAATCCCATGTGATGGAATATTAGGAATTGATTTCATAAAGAAATTCAATTGTCAATTAGATTTTAATCAAACAGAAGATTGGCTCAAGATGAGACCAACTAATTTGAATTTCCCAATATACGTTCCAATAACATACAGCTCTGGAATAACTCAATAATTCTACCAGCAAGATCCCAGGTTGTCCGAAAAATACAACTATCCTCAAATGAAGATAGTGTTTTAATAAAAAACCAGGAAATTCAAAAAGGCATTTATGTTGCAAACACAGTTGCAACAACCAAAAATGCATTTTTCCGATTGCTAAATACTAATAATAAAGATCAAATAGTAAATATAAAAGATCTACAATATGAATCACTTTCGAACTATGACATAGTTCAAACCAATCCTGAAGCAAGAGAAAAAACTGTAATGTCTCAATTAACCCAAAATTTTCCACCACAATTCAAATCTACACTAACAGATTTATGCACCAAGTATAGCGATGTATTCGGACTCGAAACCGAATCAATCACAACAAATAATTTCTACAAACAAACGCTAAGATTGACAGATGATGAACCAGTATATATTAAAAATTATAGAAATCCTCATAGTCAACTTGACGAAATTCAAGTACAGGTAGAAAAATTAATTAATAACAAAATGGTCGAACCGTCTGTGTCCCCATATAACAGCCCACTTTTGTTAGTTCCAAAGAAATCGCTTCCTGGTTCTGACAAGAAAAAATGGCGATTAGTAATTGACTATCGTCAAATTAATAAAAAATTGTTGTTCGATAAATTCCCACTCCCTAAAATTGATGATATTTTAGATCAACTAGGTAGAGCAAACTATTTTTCATGCCTGGACTTAATGTGAGGTTTTCATCAAATTGAACTCGAAGAAAGTTCAAGAGATGTAACGTCTTTTTCAACGAGCAATGGCTCATATCGCTTCACGCGATTACCATTCGGTCTAAAAATAGCACCAAATTCTTTTCAGAGAATGATGACTATAGCTTTCTCTGGACTTGAACCTTCTCAAGCATTCCTGTATATGGATGATTTAATAGTTATTGGTTGTTCCGAAAAACATATGGTTAAAAACAACCTAAATACAACCTAAAGCTACATCCAGAAAAATGTTCTGTTTTCATGCATGAAGTCACATTTTTGGGACACAAATGCACAGATAAAGGAATCTTGCCAGATGACAAAAAGTATGACGTCATCAAAAATTATCCAGTCGTGCTAGACGATTTATTGCATTTTGCAATTACTATAGACGTTTTATCCAAAATTTTGGCGAATATTCTCGTCACATAACAAGACTATGTAAAAAAGATGTAAAATTCGAATGGACAGCTGAATGCCTTCAAAATAATGGGCAATAAAATATTAAATTCATTGAGAGTAGCGCTACTCAACCCGGTGACCCTAATAGAAAAATTAAAAGAAAAAGAAGCTATATTGTCTACATTTCATGACGATCCAATACAAGGAGGTCACACAGGCATCACAAAAACCTTGGCCAAGGTCAAAAGATACTATTACTGGAAAGGTATGTCTAAAGATATAACTGAGTACATTAAAAAATGTCAGAAATGCCAAAAATCAAAAGTGACAAGAAATACAATAACTCCTTTAACAATAACAGAGACCCCAATAAAAGCTTTCGACAGGGTGATAGTGGACACTATAGGTCCGCTACCAAAATCAGGTAATGGCAATGAATATGCAATCACACTAATATGTGATTTAACTAAATATCTAGTTGCCATACCAGTTGCAAACAAAAGCGCAAATACTGTCGCTAAAGCAATTTATGAATCTTTTATTCTAAAGTACGGTCCAATAAAGACGTTCATTACGGACATGGGTACAGAATATAAGAATTCAGTTATAAATGACTTGTGCAAATATCTAAAAATAAAAAATATAACATCAACTGCACACCATCACCAGACAGTTGGAACAGTCGAAAGAAGTCACCGAACTTTCAATGAATATATACGCTCATACATATCGGTTGATAAAACTGATTGGTATACTGTTTTAACACGACCCCATCAATAGCACATAACTATTGTTGTCTTTGGTAAAACAAGTAACTTGCCAAATCAATTTAATAGCATAACTAGTATAAAACCCCTATATAATGTAGATGATTATGCTAAGGAAAGTAAATATAGATTAGAAGTAGCCTATAAAAGAGCTAGAATTATGATAGATGAACATAAAGAGAAAAATAAGAAACTTTATGATCAGAAAGCAAGGAACTTAGATATATTAGTAGGAGATAAAGTTCTATTAAAAAACGAAACAGGTCATAAGTTAGACTCCAAATATACAGGTCCGTATAAAGTAACGGGAATAGGAGAAAATAATAACATTATAATAACTAATAATAAAAATAAAAAGCAAACTGTTCATAGACAGATTAAAAATTGCGACGTCGTAAATATTTATAGTATGATCATACATAGGCATAAAAATAAAAATAATAATAATAATAAAAAAAAAAAAATTTTTTTCTTTTTGAGGTTTTTTTTAAAAATTCTCACTACATAAATGTACTTAAAAACAATCATAACACAATTTTAATAATGTATAAACTACCTTTAAAATAACTTCATAATATTACGTTATTTTTCAAAAGGAGGGAGATGTAGTATGCACACATATTCATAATATACTGTATTCATAATATACAATCACATTGTAGCACTCTGTTGCAATGTGTACATAAACAGTTCAGCCCAAGCGTATGTTGAGGGCAACGTACCTAATTTGCATGATCAGCAGTACTCACGCTGGCCAAGCGCTGACCGCTAATATGTGTGCCTATAGCACCCCTCCTCCAGCACCGTCGCTCGGCGACCATATATATATATATGTAGGAAACGCATATAAGCGTCGCTGCGCTGCAGGCTATGCCGGCAGCGCTGCTCCTCGACTTAGGCTAAGAAACCATTGTATGTAGATCGCCAAAGAATTGACGAATTAACTTCGAAAGGAGCGGGACCTTCCCTGCTCCTACAAATCAATAAAGAGTGAATTCAAAACTGAAAACCAATCTTTCAACTGGGTGATACAACACCTCTACAATGCGTATACGGCCGATCTGCCGGTGATACGGAGCCAGTACATTATGGCAGCCACTTACGCCGATGATACTGCGTTCCTAACAACAGCAGATACCCCAGCAGAGGCCTCCCAGACTATGCAGGAGCAACTAGATCTACTGAACACGTGGCACAAGAGATGGAATATATCGGTAAACAGCGACAAGTCAACCGCCACCACTTGCACTTGCCCTCCAGTCAGTCTCAACGGGTCCCCAATCCCAGAGGTAGCCAATCCAAATTATCTTGGCTTTACACTGGACAGGAGACTTATATGGAGACCACACCTGCTAAAGAAGCGGAAACAGGCGGAGAAACGAGTCCGTGAATTTTACTGGCTGATGGGCAGACGATCTAAGCTACCGACTTCCACTAAGCTCCTTATCTACACAGCGATCAAAAGGCCAATCTGGACGTATGGCATTCAACTTTGGGGTACTGCATCGAAATGTAACATCAACATTATCCAGACCTTCGAAAACAAAACGCTCCGTACCGTCACCAACGCTCACCCTTTCCACGATAATGCCACTATCCACGAGGTCCTCAGGTCCCCTGGGTGAAGAATGAGATTAAGAAAAGCAGCATTCAGAACATGCAGAGGCTTCAAGACCACCAAAACAACCTAGCACAAGACCTGCTGGACTCCAGTCAACGCACCAGGAGGCTGCACCGATTCCACCCTTTGGACATCTCTGGGATTAGACACGCACATAATATATATCACCCATACAATATCGACAGTTATTGAAAAGTTTTCGCAACAAATTATGTAATCCATTAATTCTCTACCGTTAAGTATAGTCCTCAAATTTAATGATTTTCCGCGAAGGACAGTTTTAAATAAATACACCCAAAACTTCCCTTATGTAGGCCCTAATGCCGGCCGAATTGTCTGTCATTTTGTTTAATTTTATTTCCTGATATTCTATATTCCCTGAATCTTCTGGCAATTGCAACATTGCTGGTATTGTTAGATCGTTCAAGTCTTCTTCTTTTATTTCTAGGTCAGAGTCAGAATCATTGAGTGATTCTGTTTCTTCTTCACTTAGAGTTAAAGTGGAATTCAGAATGGTTGGTATCGATATGTTTAGATCGAACCCTTCTTTGATATTTCTTATGTTATTTCTTAGTCTAATCAAAATGTTGAACACTGTTTCCACGGTTTTTTGTCTAATTTCCTTCTTTGGTCATGTATAAGGGTTTTGGCCTGATTCTACCAGAATGGTTGTATGATTATTAGCAGTTTGTTTTTGGATTGTTCTATTCCGCGACAAACAAATGTTTAAATATAAATAATAAATATAATAAATAAATATAAATATATGTCTTATCAAATTTTTCTTTTATTTCATTTAAGTGCCAATGCATAATTTATTTGAAACATTTTTAAGTATTTAAAAAAAATTTTCGATTTTAATATTATTGTTCTTTTATTAATGACCTCATTATTTAAAAAATAAATTGTTTCTAGGCCATCGGACCTGCTATTATATCGTTTCTTTAGGCATTTATTGTGCAATTTATACACGTTTATGAGTGCATCTATTATTATTAGTATAAAAATTGCTAACAAGATTATTGTTATATAGGTTATATTGTTTGACTCTATTTTTACTTTGTTTATGAAATTTGCAGTGGAATCCACTGTTTTTGTATTAACTAAGCCCATATTGGGTTTTATGGTATCTTCAGTATTTTCATAAATTTCTTCTTTATATATTCTGTTTGTCACTATTGACATTTACGTTAAAAAATATTTGTATTATTATTTTTGAATTTTATGTTTATTAATTCTGTGTTTAAAAAGAAAATGTTGCTTATAATTTTTCCTGTTCCTTTTCCTGTTCCAGCCTATTGTCCCTGGTCCCTGGCAGTCCAACGGGCATTGTTCTTTGTAGGCTGGTATGCTGGCTCTGGGTGGTGGTGTTACAGTTTTAAGTTTTGTATTATTAGTGGTTTTGATGAATGAGAGAGTTTGGCTTTGGGTTTTTATTGGCGCATTTGTTAATTCTTGTTGTAGGAAGTCAAGTTCTGCTTGTAGTCTGCGAGCAGTTGCTGGTGGAGGCGTTTGAGAATATAATAGGTGAGCTATTCTCGTTTTTACCTTTTGCCTCACACCGCCGCGCTTGTTTCCCTTTGCCTTACTCTACTCACTGAGATTTTAGTTTAGTTTAGTCCAGTCCAATACAAATTTCCTGTTGATTGGGATTGTAGTCCTTAGGCCCTATGTCCTTAGGCCTTAGGACCTGGTCCTGTCACGGTCGCCATGTTATGAATAAAATCCTCTAATTGTTTTTCTGGAGCATAGCTCCGTTTATTTTTAAGTGAAGTTCCTTTCCGTTGTAAGACTCGACTAATTCTTAAAGCTAATACAATATTCCTCTTAGGCTATGAAGTGCGCCTTCGCTGCCTGGTGAAGACGGCACAGATGCTTTGAGAGAGAATGCTATGTGCGCACATTATGTACATAGCGGGATTTGGTTAGCGTGGAAATGCTGACCATGCACTTATGCAGTGTGCTCCATAAGTGGTCGGAACATTATTGTTTATGCTAGCACTGCCAATGCGTATGTAATTATGTTAGTGATTTATGCAAGTATATAGAGTACATTGTACTTTCTATATGTACGCATACCACACCCCTTCCTGTTCCAAACTTTTCATCTAATCTAGTATACTCTTTAACTTTTCGAGTAACAGGTATAAAAAGGTAAAAGGGATCAAAGCTTTCCTTGGATTAACAGGATTTTATCGTAAATGTATCACATATTATGCAGACATAGCAAAACCAATGACCAAATGGAAAAAAATGCTCAAGGACATTGCACATTGAGGCATTCAAAAAACTTTTAGCTTTCTTAATAAGAAAATCAATTCTCCAACTACCAGATTTAAAAATTACTTTAACCACAGATGCCAGTAATTTAGCCTTTGGGGCTGTACTTTTACAAAATGGTCATCCTATACCCTTTATTAGCAGACCACTTAATTTTTTTTTAACTTTGCTTAAATTTATTTATTAAATTATTTAATCCTCTTGAATAAGAACTAACAATAAGTTTAAAAATCTTAGTTATTACAAATTTTTCTAAGCAGTTGTTTTATTTTTCCAACTGTTCTGTGATTAAACGTCCCTAAAATTTTCTTCGCTGGGTTGGTAGGTTCTTTCGATAGGTGGGTGAGGAAAGATAGCTATGATATTTTTCCATAAGTTGGTAGGCAGTTGTAGTTGTGGTATGGCTTGCATCATAGCTTCAGTTTTCGTTACTTGCTGCTCATATCACCTATAGTTTTGTTGTGTGTTCTTCATGTAAGGTTTGGGAATTTTCTGCAAAACTTATATTGTTAGTGCTTGGTATAGGCCAGGGAGCTATACTCTCGTTCTTTCCGCTTGCCCTTCGTCGCGTCTGTTGCTAGGCCGCTCCCCTACACGAGATTTGTGGGGAGTTTTACGACTCCTCACAGCTGTTGAAAGAGACAGTAGCGAAATGATTGAAGCTGTTGAAAGAGACTGTAGCGAAATGATTGAAGCTGTTGAAAGAGGCAGTAGCGAAATGATTGAAGCTGTTGAAAGAGACAGTAGCGAAATGATTGAAGCAGTTGAAAGAGACAGTAGCGAAATGGTTGAAGCTGTTGAAAGAGACAGTATGAAAGCCTGAAAGGCTAATAATGAAATTTGTAAATATAATGTAAGCACAAGTGCAAGGCAAATGTCTTGATCATGGCGTGTTGCGCATTAGATATGAATATGAAGAGAATGAATTATCTTAAAGAAAAGAAGTTTGTATTGGAAATTTAAATTTGATTTGTCAATTTGCTAATATTTTTATTTTTTTTTTTTAAATGATGTAAAAATAGTTTTACAATATAATTATAGAGAACGAATCATTTTGGTAATATTTCACGAGGACGTGTAAAGGTCAGGATGGCCGTGTCGGCGCATACTTTTGTAAGCTAGTGTATGTGCTAGAATATTTCACAAGAATAGTAATTCCATCATTTTGGGAAATCAATGGTATTTCATCATATTGCATTGTGTTAGAATATTCCAGACAAATAGTAATTTCATCATTTTGGGGAAATCATTGGTGTTGGGTCATGCAGCCGCCAAAACTGTGCAGTAGACTAATCTCATACTTGTTAATATTTAAGCCAAATTAGTCAGTGGTAGCAGTTGCTATGCCCATAGTGCAAACCGCTGCTCTCGCACGCATTTATCTGTACGGCGCTCATCCCTTGTTTGTTGTTGTTAGCTACCTACGCTATGCTTGGGCGCTGCATTTCGGCTGCCTGCCCACCAATTGCCTTTTCGTCGTGCTTCGGAAGAGACCAAACTTACCTACTTATTGTCGCTATCGTAAATTATCGCTATTTCACAAAATAAAACTGTCGTACTAAAACAAACGTTCTTCGGTTTTTTATTATTCGCAACAGCTATTGAAAAAGCTCAATAGCTCAACATTTGGTGACCCCGACGTGATCGTGTTAATTTGCATGCATTAATTAATGCACTTATCCCGTTTATAAATAAATATAAATACATTAAATCGCAATCGGTTGGACAAGTGAGTGGAGATTTCGGTGATAGTGGCTGTGTTTAGGCGAGCTAGCATTGCATATATACATACATTGCTACATATATCGTTAAGTGCATTGACCCCGCTTGCATTTTCGGCATCTATTTTGTGCTCATCTTCCAGCTGAACCGAATTAAAGGCGATTTGTTGCTATGCCCGCTGAAGGTGAAAAAAACAGGGTGACCTTTTTAAAGCGCAAAGCCAATGCGTTGTTCAGCAGGTTGCAGAGGCTGCAAAAGTCGCTGTCTAATGAGACGCTTAGCGGATACGACGAATCCACTCTTACGGTGAGGCTGGAGCATATTCATGAGCTGCCAAGTGCCTTCAATGTTCTGCATACAGAATTGGAGGAATTGGATTTCGACGAAATTGGCAGTGAAATGAGCGAGTCTTTTGATGAATTCATCGTTGAATTCAAGGCTAGTGTGCGCGCGGAAATAGCCAAACGCAATGTGCATTTCGCGCCGCACTCAACGCTTGCGGAAGGTGTTGTGCCCCACCAGTGTAGTGGTCCTCAAACGCAGCCGCGGCCGATGCCGTTGCCGCCCGTGCAGCTGCCAACGTTTGGCGGAGGCTACGCAAACTGGGCGGATTTTTACTCCGTGTTCACGAGCATAATCGACAGCCATCCGGACCTCTACAACATTGAGAAATTTCAACATCTGCGGTCATGTTTGAGGGTTTCAGCGCTGGAAACTATCCGATCATTGGAGATTTCAAACAGCAATTACGAAGCGGCTTTAGAGTTGCTTCAAAAAAGGTTTGATAACCTTTGCGCCATAGGTTGCGCCATGGCAACCTATGCGCCAGGCGTTCAGGTGGGCAGAGATCGTTCGACGCTAGTTGCTACTACCCAAATTTCTCTTGGTTGCATGCTTTGCCATAGTGCAGAGCATGCCATATATTATTGCCCGCAATTTAGAGACTTAGCGCCAGTAGATCGGCTGCTCGAGGCAAAGAGACTAGCACTTTGCCTAAATTGCCTAAAGGCAGGTCATCAACTACGGCAATGCAGCTCGAGCCGCTGCCGCACCTGTGGAATCAGGCATCATACGCTGCTCCATCTAGATGATCCGCCTTCCTCGCAGCCACATGTTCCGGTGTCTTCAAGCTCCCACACTGAGCCTTCTGCCCCGCTTTGGACTTCTTCTGTTCTAATTGCCCAGGATCTCGGTAGTGACCCTGTGCTGCTAGCCACTGCAACCGTTCTAGTGCAGAATCGGTCTGGACTGTTCGTTCCCTGCAGGGCCTTGTTAGATTCTGGCTCTCAACGGCACTTGGTCACCTCTCGGTTTGCAAATCAACTGCAACTTAAGAGGTCGAGGTCGTCCGGCTCCGTCACTGGAATCGGGGATTTTAATTTCGCGACTGATGGATTCTCGGTAGGAATTGCGATTCGGTCTGTCACTTCGGACTTCTCAACGAGCATAACAGCAGTTATCGCTCCCAATATCACGGATCGCCAGCCAAGGATTAATGTGGACATTGGGGACTGGAAGATTCCAGAAAACCTGCAGCTCGCCGACCCGGAATTTCATAAAGCTCAGCGTGTTGACCTGTTAATAGGAGCTAGCCTGTTTTATGAGCTGCTGTGCGTAGGTCAGATAAAGTTGTTGCCAGGACTGCCCCTGCTTCAAAAAACTCGTCTGGGCTGGGTCGTGTATGGAGGCTGCGCGCGCCCTTGCGGTAGCGCCTTAATAGCTTCACGCGTTCCTTCTTCAGCCAGCAAGGGAAACAGCATTGATGTTGATCTTGATTCACTTCTGCAGCGCTCCAAGTGGCGCACCCCAAAGCCTGGCGTAGCCGTGGGCAACGTCATTCTTGTTAAGGACGAGAATCTATCCCCAATGATATGGCCTTTGGCGAGAGTCATGCAGTTGATTCCTGGCAGAGACGGCGTCGCTCGAGTTGAAGAATTGAGGACCGCGTCTGGAGTAATAAGGCGGGCAGTGAACAAGCTGTGTCTGCTTCCCCTTGAGGACTCTGTTGGAACCCAAGCTTCCAACGGGGGGAGGATGTTGGGTCATGCAGCCGCCAAAACTGTGCAGTAGACTAATCTCATACTTGTTAATATTTAAGCCAAATTAGTCAGTGGTAGCAGTTGCGATGCCCATAGTGCAAACCGCTGCTCTCGCACGCATTTATCTGTACGGCGCTCATCCCTTGTTTGTTGTTGTTAGCTACCTACGTTAAGCTTGGTCGCTGCATTTCGGCTGCCCCCCCGCCAGTTGCCAATTCTTCGTGTTTCGGAAAAGACCAAACTTACGCATTCAATTATCGCTATCGTAAAAGAATAACAATTCGCAAAATAAAAACTTTCGTAATAAAAACAAACTTTCTTCGGTTTTTTATTATTCGCAACAGATATTGAAAAAGCTCAATAGCTAAACAATTGGTATTTCATCATATTGCATTATTGCATACTGCGTTGCTATTGGTCGGCTGTATTTTTGTAGCTTTGGCATCTCCCGTTTCAGCGCGGCGGCATCGTGTTGTCGCCTTCGCCGAGTGTGGTTCGAAGGTTAGCACGGAGAAGAAGTGAGTGACACAAATTAATTGTGTGTAGACCTTCGGTGCCTTCGAAACTCGCTGCGTGAAATGGAAAATAATAATTGTGCTCCGACATATATAAAAAAATGGAAAATTAAATTGAGGGGAATCGAAAAGTTTTCGTATTGACACAATGTTTTTAAGGGCTCTAAGTCATGATCAGACGCATACACTGATCTACTTGAGTAGTTCCGGAGAAAAATCATATCTTAAGTTTGTGAAGTTCAGAAAGAACCGTTTGATATCAAAAGGGAAAATAAAACAGGAGGAAAAAGATGAATGCAAAGGACAAATACTGTCTCCAAGTTTCAGAAATCTGTCGCTGAGTTGGAAATGCTACGCGCCGGATTTCATGCGACACGAAATTATCTCTTCGACCGCAGCTAAAAAAAAACTGCCACGCCCGCACGTTTGAAAAACGTTTCGATATTTTCCATATTTTAAAAATTTTAAATTTCTTTTCATTTGCCACCCTAACGCGAACAAACCGCCTAAAATTGCTACGCCCATGAGTTGCACTGCGTCATTATTTAATTTTAAATTTATATCGATTTGTCACAAACCGCACAAGGCTGCCACGACCCAAATTTTATAAAATGTTTTGATATTTTTTCATATTTTTATTAGTTATGTAAAGTTATGTGTCAGGATACTTTCGTATCGGATCGCCGATACGAACTCAGACGAATACATTTGGGAGAAGCATACAACTTTTGTAATAAAGAAGGCATTATCATATCATACCCCAAACTGCTCAGTTGTTTTTTTTTTTTGTAAGCTTTCATCCCTCGGACACAGGATTGTAACTGGCGCAGTTGGACTACGGACAAGGGATTAACAATGCTTACTACGCTTATCGTTCTAATTCTAAAGAGCTGATGAACATGTGACGGCAGTGGTTGTGTGGATTTTAGTAGCGAGTGGTGAAATAAGAAATTAAATAAATCGTTATCGAACATAATGACGTGCAAGTGCAATATAGTTCTGAGAACAAACGTTTGGCGCTGCAATAGACTAGCGTCGTGGCAAAGTTGAGAGTCCCGACTTAGTTAGTCGGCTTAACTTCTCTTTTCCAAGTAGATTCACTAAATACTATATACTTATCTATTAGTATATATACTTATCTTACATTAAATCATTGTATGACCCTTACAGAATATTATGTTCTGACTATAATAGACCTTATTCTATTATCTGTAGTCTTGACTCTTTGCCGCTCTTAATCCTTTCGCGCCCAACGTAGCATGTGAGCAATTTCTATGTTTTCAGAGCTAACTGTAAGCGTGCCTTTTGTTTTTATCTGCTCATTCTTTATGATAACGGTGCTTTTATGTGTCTACTCTAAATATGAAAAGCAAAAAACGCATTTGGAGATTAGTTCAAGAAAATATTTGCAATAAACAGCGCGCGCATCACAATAATTATTGTTTCGATATTCGGTGGAACTTTTGAAATTAGTTATTTACTTAAAAGTAACTTTAAAAAGAACCTAAAGTATTGAAGTGGAGTGGGCGGAAAATCCTGGGGTGGTGGTTGCTGCGGCTGCTGCTGATTTTTTCCCTGAAATGAAACACTCGGGATCGACTTCACGAGAGTTCCGCTCTTTATTCGCGCACTTGTAACTTAAGACTACCTTAACATTAACAGTAGAAATACCGCGGGACCGCGGAGTGGTGAATACATTGCGGGAAGGGAGGAGAGCGAGAGAAGAGAAGGAGAGCGCGAGCAGCGGTGCTTGCGAGCCGTGGAGGAGCTTCGAGTAAAAGCATTGGCCGCTTACACTGCCGCTCAACTGTTTGCGCCCTTCTGGCGTGAACATTCTCCCCCCCCTTGCGTAGGCAAAGGTATCCCTGGCCGGCTAGACATCAGGATCGGCCTCTTCATTCCGTGCACGCTCCAGAAACGGTCCATCCGAACACCGTGTTCTGCGCGACGGGCAAGCCATCCTCAATTTTAAGGAACCCTGGTTGGATCAAGTTGGCATATACATCTGATCCCAACACGAGGGAGATGGAGGCCGGCCGGTGGAAGCGCTCGTCCGCGAGACGAACACCGTCAAACTTGGCCCTGGCGGCGTCGCTCAGAGCTTGGATGGGTGTCCGGATCCTTAGGCTGGGTTCGACCTTCAGGACGACGTTGAGTCGGAAGGTGCTTGTTCGGGACCGGAGTGTCACCGAGCAGACCTCGTTGCCTCCCAGCCGGGCGATGGGCAGCCGGAACGCAGCCGCCAACGACCGGTCGATGCTGCTCACCGGCATGCATGGGTCGATCATGGCCCCGGTCTCGAAGGTCTTCGAGCCCGTGTCCAGCACGACGATGGCTGTAGGCAGAATGGGAACAGCCTTCTGCTGCCCCGTTGCCACCGCCGGAGACGCGACGGAGACCTTCGGACGCCGCTGATTGTTGGCGACTGGGGCTGGTGGTGGAATGCGGGAAATCCGGACCGGACGAGGTGCAGCGGGATGGCGCTCTCTGCGCGTCGGAGCTGGTAGCGCTGCTGGGGACGGAGCGGGACGGACCTCGTGCATGTGGAGTAGAGTGTGGTGGTCTCCTCCACACTTCTTGCATCCCTCTTGGCTTCGGCAGTCTCCTCCTGAGTGCTGATGGGCGAGGCAGTTCGAGCAGTACTTATTAATAAGTACTGCCCGAAGGCGCTTTTCAGCGCTCAGTTTGTGGAACCTCTTGCACTTCCGAAGAGGATGGATTCCAGAGCAGACTCGGCAGCGGTAGGATTTGATACCTCGAGTACGTCTGCTTTCCAACGACTGGGTGGCACGAGGTCGAGGAGCCATTATTGGAGGAAGTGAGTAAGTCTGCCAATAAAAGAAATGAAGAAGCTTAGTATGAGCCGACTACTCTTTTGGCCCCGGAATGGGGGAAGTGCCCTAATCCCTAGGAACGGAGGACTCTTTGTCCTCCATCGGTAGCAGAATAACTTTGTGGATAGGGCGTTTTATGGTGCCGCGAGACGTACGGATCTCGACGACTCGAATGCGGTCGTCGGCTCCTGGAAAGGCAGAAACGATTCTGCCGAGCCGCCATTCGTGCGGTGGTAGATTGTCCTCCTTGACAACTACCATATCGTCGGCTTGGAGATTCCTGGTCGGAAATTGCCATTTGCTTCGTTTATGGAGTTCCTTAAGATACTCCTCTTTCCACCGTGCACTAAACTGCTGATGTTGTGCCTTTTTTTTCTTGCGGCGTGCAGCGGATTGTAGGACTGGACCAGCATGAAGGATATCATTTTTTGCCGACGGACTCGAAGCGTTGAATACAACGCGAAGCTTTGTAGTGGTGCTTTCGGGCTTAACTACCGCTTGATGAGGAAGATGATACGATGGAGAATTGTGAGTCGGCGGAACTTCTTTCATATGACCCAGATCCAGGTACTCCTGGATCACGCTGTCATATTGCTCTTTTAATGGAAAGTCTCTTTTTAAACGATTTTCGTTTCTAAGAAACTGAGCTAGCGCAATGGACCTTGAATATCCTAAATCGGATCCGATATTCTCGGGATCCCGGAACGGGAGCGTCACCACGTATCTCCCGCTTGCGTCTTTTGTCGTTGTTTGGAGGAAGTTCCTTTCACAATAGGAGTCCGACTCTTTTACCATCTTTACTGGTAGATCCTCCACCTCCCAGAACTTGCTGAGAAGCGTGTCGAGCGTATCAGGGTCGCCTATTTCATGCACCTGGGTCGTGAAGGATGCGACCCGTTTCGGCTTGCCCTTGGAAATCGGCCCCGTTAGCACCCACCCGAAAATAGTTTCTTGGCCCAGGAGCGAGCCGCAAATATTTTGTCGGGTGCCATCCATCATTATGGATGGTAGAATGTCAGCCCCGATCAATACATCAATTTGAGAGCTCTCAAAAAAGGTAGGATCTGCCCAGCGGAGTGCGGGCAGGTCCTTCAAGGAATTCCGAGGGATCGGATAGGAGGGCAGTTTGCCTGAGAGCTCCGGAAGGACGTAAGCTTCAGTGTCTAACTGTAGACCTGGCTTAGTAGGAGAGCGAATCCCGAAGTGACACAGCTTCGAGGACTTCGCGGAGACTGAATGATTTAACCCGGAGACTTGGGTCTGGGTGTTGCGGAATGGCAACTTGATGAGGTTGAACAGGCGTTCTGAAATGAACGTCGCCTCGGATCCCGAGTCGATTAAGGCTCGGGCTCGGTAGCTCATCCCCAAATGGCACACGTCAATCATCGCTGTGCTCAGTAGGACGGCTGAAGTGCCGGACGCGAAAAAAGTTTGCACCGCTGAGGTGCCTGCCGATGCATTTCTGCTAGAGGGTCTCGGAAGTTGCTGTGTAGGGGGCGAGGTTGAGGAACTCGCGTTTTCGGAATTTGGGGGGCTGCGATGCAGCAGCGTATGGTGCCTGCCCTTACATGTAAAGCAGCTGTGCGTGCTTGTGCAGTCACGTAGCTGATGACCTCTGGCAAAACAATTCAGACATAGCTGCTTCTTTTTGATATACCCGGAGCGCGAGTCAACAGACATTTGAAGAAAACGCGGGCACAATCTTACCGGATGGTTCTCCTTCGAACATAAGTCACACCCTTTCTGTTTGGTGCTGACCTTTGTCTCGAAGGATTGAAGCCTTTTTGGAACTGCCTGAGTCGGTTTCATATCTTCGATGGCTTCCAATGTCCGATACCTTTCGCTCAGGAAGGCATTCATTTCTTCCCAAGCTGGGATCTCGGATTTAGCAGTTAGCGACTGTTCCCATAAGGACAGGGTCTGCTTGGGCAGTTTGCTCGCGCAAAGGAAAACCAAGATACAATCCCAGTTCTCTGTGGATACCTGGGAATGCTCTAGTGCTATTAAACACCCCTGAATCGTGGATTGTAGCTCTTTTAGAGCATGACCAGATTCTTGTGAAATTGAGCTCAAGTTAAAAAGAAGCTTGAGCTGGCTGTTGACTAAAAGTCGCTTATTTTGGAACCGATCTCGAAGCGCCTCCCAAGCCGAAGCAAAACCATCATTCGTGAGAGGAGATTTCGCCACGATGGCTTTTGCTTCGCCACTTGTTTTGGTAAGGAGGTGGAATAGCTTCTCGACCGGAGTCAACCTGGGGTTGTTTACGTAAATTGCCGTGAATAGGTCCCGGAAAGTGGGCCATCGGAGGTAGTCGCCATCGAAGACTTCCGTGTCGCATGGAGGTAAGCGGCAGCCGGACGAAATTAGCGGCTGAGAGGGTGCTTGCGCGACTTGAGGCGTTGCTCTGTCGATTGTTTCGCCAATTTGTGCTGCACATGACTCGTATACTGAGTAGCAGTAGTCATATTTGGCCTGGAGAATAGGCACTGTGTCGAGGGATCCTTGTTGGGCCATTAGGTCAGAGCATGTTTCGTACTCTCTTTCCACTTTGTCCCATAAGGCTCGCACCTGTTGCAGACGGACTTGTAACGTGTGTAGGGACGGAGAGGCTTGATCAGGAGTGTTGATCTTCGCTTCGAAAAGGCTTACGCGATCGCTGACGGCGATGAATTTATGCAACGCTGCGTTTGCGGGCGTTGGCTGCTCAGAGGATGCCATTTTTCTTGTGTTAGAGCGTGTGACGCGGAGGAAATCAGTCCCGACAGCGGAGGGACTCTCGGATTTTCTCGATAGAGAAGACTCACTAGACGCTCGCGTCACTGGTCGGGAAATGACCAACCTAGGAGTTGTCTTCGAACTGGTCGATGGCAAACCCTTTGCTTTCGGAGTGGGAGTCGCGGGTTTGACCCTAGGACTAACGGACTTGGGTGCTGGCTTACCGCGAGTGGATAGCGGAGATTGCGGGTTGAACTTTTGTTCTTTTCCAGGTGCGGTGGTCTTTTTCTTGTCTCCCTCTAGGGGCATGCTCAGCTATGCCCTAAGAGAAGGAAGTCACGAAGGCCTGCACGCCGCAAACAAAAAAAGTGTGGAATTGAGAAAAAAAGAACAAGAACCAGACACAGAGGGCACCAAATCTGGATGGACAAAGGATCCCGTCGGAATTCGGGAGAAAGTTGCAATTGGGATCTGGAGATTGGAGCACGAAAGAAACAAAAATCGCAGTCTTTGTGAAATAAGGCCCAATAGATCTTCAATCAACTTGAAAAAAGCTTAAATGAAGCACAATATAGCTAAAATTCAGTGTGAAAAAAAAATAGCTAGGAGGATTCACAAAAGAAAACCAACAGCTAGAGTGAAGTCCACAAGAAGATATAGCTATATTGGTGGTCCAGAAAAACAATAGCTCAAATTTATATAAAAAAAAAACTATGAATTGCAATTTCTGAAAAAATTGCTAAAAAATTGCTACCAGCTGGAGTCTGGAAAATAGCCAAGGATTTATAAAAAATCGCTATCGACTGGAAATCCCAAAAAATCGCTAATATATAGAAAATGGCTAGAAAATAGCTAGAAAATAGCTAGAAATTGGCTAGCTAATAGCTAGCTATAGCTAGAAAACTCAAGTTTAAATTTATAAAAATAGCTACCGGCTGGAGTCTGGAAAATTGCCAAGGATTTATAAAAAATCGCTATCGACTGGAAAACCCGAAAAAAATAGCTAATATATGGAAAATAGCTAGAAAATTCAAGTTTAAATTTATAAAAATAGCTACCGGATTTAGGACCACAATTTTATTATTTTAATTTAGTAACCAGAAATGGGAGCCAGAAATAGCTTGTAAAAAAAAAAATTATTATTTGGGTTAAATAATTATTAAATAATAATTATTAAATAATAATAATTAAAACAATCGTTTATTTCCCTTTTTTTTTTTTTTATTAAATTATTTATTTTTAAATTTTATCGTCGGACTTATTTATTTTATTTTATGTCTCGACAATAGGGTATTCTCTCGTCGCTATGCGCTGGTTTTTGTCAGGGCAATAACGAACAAAGAGGAGACGAAAGACCTTGCACTTGGAAAGTCTGCGTAAGTCGCGACTGTGTGTATGTCAATATCGTTGGAAGCTAGGTCTGACAATGGATATGTCGTAATGTATGTATATGGCTATGTACATTTGTGTGTATGTGAACTTTATTTGGGATATTTTGTATGTGAATATATTTGGTGAATATATGTATGTATATATTTAATTTACAATAATTATATATTTAATATATATGTGTATATTTAATTTAATTTAATTGTATTTGTGGATTGTATTTTATTGAGGCACACACAAAAAAAACAGCAGTTTAGCAGCGGACGATAACAGTGAATTTTGGACAGTGTATATATGTGTGTACATGCGCTTGGATATCAGCGGAGCACCGTAATTAGGAGGCCGGTATTGGCAAAGTGCTTGTTTATGCACTTAAAAAAAAGTAATCACGGTGGCTGGGCGCATGTACTTATATATTTTCACTTTTCACTTGATACGGATGGACGGAAAGAATAAACGCCGTTGGAAAAACGAAAATGGCGACCACGGACGGAATAGGATTTAAAGCCGTACTTATCTTGAATTTTCCGCAAGGAGCGCTGGCAGGATCAGAGCTCATCCGGCTCGAAGGACCATGAAGTGGAGTGGGCGGAAAATCCTGGGGTGGTGGTTGCTGCGGCTGCTGCTGATTTTTTCCCTGAAATGAAACACTCGGGATCGACTTCACGAGAGTTCCGCTCTTTATTCGCGCACTTGTAACTTAAGACTACCTTAACATTAACAGTAGAAATACCGCGGGACCGCGGAGTGGTGAATACATTGCGGGAAGGGAGGAGAGCGAGAGAAGAGAAGGAGAGCGCGAGCAGCGGTGCTTGCGAGCCGTGGAGGAGCTTCGAGTAAAAGCATTGGCCGCTTACACTGCCGCTCAACTGTTTGCGCCCTTCTGGCGTGAACAAGTATAAATAAATAATTACCATATTTAGCAAAGAGTTAACTAGACAGTGATATAAGTAGTCAAACTTAGTTAATAGTGAACAATAAGTAAGTAAATAATTTTCAAAGTTGCTAAGTTGCTTGTGAGCAACCTTGGGCATTCGTGGTAATAATTTTTGTTTGCATTTAGATATCAGACCGAAAGTGAAATGTTTGTCTAACGAAGAAATTGAACGGGCTTTAAACTTCGATTGGGATGTTTCTAGTGACGAAGAAAGTAGTGATGAGATAAAAGACATTTATACGGTACTGGAGAAGAATTTAGAAGGAATTCTTGAAAGTATCGAGATTGACCTCCTGGAAAATACAGTGATTGAAGGATATGAAACTGACTCAGTTGCTTGGAGAAAATTGATCCAAAGACGCTAAAGTCGAGAACGCAAGGACGCAAGGCAAACTGATATATATAGTTTGCAGGAGCACGGTATTCAACTTAAATGTACTGATGAGGAAATCAAACGCTACATTGGCATTTTATTGTACTTGGGTGTTTTAAAACTAGCAACTAGAAAACCAGAATGGCATGTTCAAAGGATTTAAAGCTTACCGCAATAACTGATTCAATGCCGCGTGGGAGATTTGAAAAAATAAAACAATGCTTACATTTCAACGACAACGCCAAACAATTAAAAAAAAGGAGATTCCAACTATGATAAACTCTACAAGATCCGCCCTTTGCTCAAAATTATCAAAGAACATTTTGGAAAACTATCTCAGGAAGAGCATCAAAGTGTCGATGAGCAAATAATTACATTCGTACGTTTTTAATTTTCTTTTAAATTGGCTTTATTTTTATTAATTGCTTTTTTTGCAGGTCGATCCACGTTAAAGCAATATAATTCAGCTAAACCTCATAAATAGAGTCTTAAAATGTTTACGCGGGCTGGAATATCTGGATTAGTTTTTGATTTTACGCTATATGTTGGGAAAGTCACTTGTCCTTCCTATGGCTTAAGAAAATGTTTTTTTTTGTGTATTTATTTAAAACTGTCCTTCGCGGACAATCATTAAATTTGAGGACTAAACTTAACGGTAGACAATTAATGGATTACATAATTTGTTGCGAAAAATTTACAATAACTGTAGGTATTTTATGTATCATGTATATCATCATGTATGTATATAATTTAATTTTAATGTGCGTGTCTAATCCCAGAGAAGTACAAAGGCTGGGATCGGTGCAGCCTCCTGGTGCGTTGACTGGAGTCCAGCAGGTTTTGTGCCAGGTTGTTTGGGTGGTCTTGAAGCTTCTGCATGTACTGCCTGCTGCTTTTCTTGATCTCATCCTCCACCCAGGGGAAGCTGAGAAGCTCGTGGATAGTGGCATTATCGTGGAAACGGTGAGCGTTGGTGACGGTGCGGAGCGTTTTGTTTTCGAAGGTCTGGATAATGTTGATGTTACATTTCGATGCAGTGCCCCACAGTTGAATGCCATACGTCCAGATGGGCCTTATGATCGCTTTGTAGATAAGGAGCTTAGTGGAAGTCGGTAGCTTAGATCGTCTGCCCATCAGCCAGTAGAATTCACGGACTCGGTTCTCCGCCTGTTTCCGCTTCTTTAGCAGGTGTGGTCTCCATGTAAGTCTCCTGTCCAGTGTAAAGCCAATATAATTTGGATTGGCTACCTCTGGGATTGGGGACCCGTTGAGACTGACTGGAGGGCAAGTGCCGCGCCGAGTTGCGAAGGTGGTGGCGTTTGACTTGTCGCTGTTTAGCGATATATTCCATCTTGTGTGCCACGTGTTGAGTAGATCTAGGTGCTCCTGCATAGTCTGGGAGGCCTCTGCTGGGGTATCTGCTGTTGTTAGGAACGCAGTATCATCGGCGTAAGTGGCAGCCATAATGTGATTTTGTCTTATATTTGGCAAAAAGTCTTCCCAAAGACAAAAATTTTAAACTATATTTTCATATTTGGTTTACATCTGTAAGCCTTCTGTTTTCGTTGAAGGAAATATGAATCTTTGCAACAGGTGCTGTACGTAAAAATCGCATAAGAAATGGCCAACTGCTCTCAGATGCGGATTAAAAAAAACGCGGAATGGGTCTTTTGATAAAAAATGCGAAATGAACCATAATCTTGTGTGTGTAAAATGGTTTCACAATAAGACTGTTCAACTAATATCTTCGTGTGAAGGTGATCAGCCTGTTGGAATATGAAAACGGGGAGGCTAAAAGAACAATCGTACATTGATATTTCAAGGCCAGCTATTGTTGCTTCATACAATAAAGGTATGGGTGGAGTAGATTTGGAACATATGCTGATGGAGCTCTAAAAAATTAACCACCGATCAAAAAAGTGGTACATACGAATTTCTTATTGGTGCCTGGGAACATGCGTTACAAATGCTTGGCTACTGTATAGGAAACAATTGAACTTGGTAAACCCAAACCAAAAACATATTCCCCTTCATTTCAAAAAAGGAGAGGTCGACCAACAAATGCAGAAAGAGAAAGCTCAGTGGTATCATTGTGATCCCCAAGAAGTGTTTCTTCGCATCAATCAAAGAAGTACAAAGGGTAACAACGTTATGATAAAGTTGAACATTGGGTAGTTTTTGGAGAAAGAGGACTGTTGGGTCATGCAGCCGCCAAAACTGTGCAGTAGACTAATTTCATACTTGTTAATATTTGAGCCAAATTAGCAGTAGCATGCCCATAGTGCAAACCGCTGCTCTCGCGCGCATTTATCTGTACGGCGCTCATTCCTTTGTTGTTGTTAGCTACCTATGTTAAGCTTGGGCGCTGCATTTCGGCTGCCTGCCCGCCAATTGCCTTTTCGTCGCGCTTCGGAAAAGACCAAACTTACTTACTTATTGTCGCTATCGTAAATTATCGCTATTTCGCAAAATAAAAACTGTCGTAATAAAAAACAAACTTTCTTCGGTTTTTTATTATTCGCAACAGCTATTGAAAAAGCTCAATAGCTAAACAAGGACGTTGCAGACTGTGCAAAACTGCAACACCGATGACCAAATGCCTTAAATGCAAAGTCCATCTGTGCTGCAATAACAATAAAAACTGTTTTTTGTCATACCACACTTAAATTGTCATTATAAAAAAAAAAATATTCTGTGGATTATAAAAAAAATAATACTTACAATGCACTACTGCCAAACGTTGCTCACAAGCAATTGATGGGCGTGGCATACTAAAATTTGTTGCAAATTTTTTTTTAAATAAATGTAGAAACATTTATGATATAAAAATATTTTAATTCCACGGGGAAAAAGTTGGGCGCGAAAGGGATAAAAAAATCAATTTTAACTTTTTTAATACATCCTACTAACACTAATATTTATAAGAGTTATTTAACACTATATTCATTTCCTCGTTTCTGTTCTCTTTTCTATATCGCGTCTATCTGCGACTCTGCTGACGCCTCCACTTGATTGCTAGGGACTTATCATAGTTTCAGTATACGAATAAGAAAATTCGAGTAGGTGTTTGCCCAGTAGTGTCATGTTCAATTTTATGCTTGTATATGTAAAATATTGTTTCAATTTTGCTTAATTTTACTTCTTCGTAGTCAGATGAATTAATTATACGGATTTTTTCATTTATTGTTTTATTTTGTCTTTCGACGTCTGTTACACCGTTCTTTTCAGTATTAGGTTGCAATTCCGTTCCTTGCGCTTCAAGGCATGCTATCCAGTCCTTTTTTTAATTTGCTCAAGTGTAGCGAAATTAGAATAAATGTCATGCAACTAATATAATATTTTCCCTCAGATTAATAAATATCTTCCACAAATTTGTCTCGGAAATGTTCAGGACTAGGAGTGATTTTAAAATGCATTTTGGTTCTATGTTCTGTTTTATCCAATTTGCATGTGCTGTATTCATTGATTATATTCACTAGCAATGATTAATGATCGTCATAGTAAATAATGTGGAAAAGTTTTTCTTGCCCAAACTAAGGCTAGTAATTCTTTTTCACTTGCGCTGTAATTTAATTCGTGTTCATTCAACGTAACAACGCGTACATCTCTTATGTCTCCGCGACAACTGCAAACGCAGACAACGAGCGGTCAATAACCCATAACCCAACGAACCTTCTTGTACCAACAAATAAAGAAAGAGCGCGACACAAGCCCCGCTATGTGCAACAACAACAACTGGAGCAATACCGACAGCCCGCTCTACTTCGCCGTTGGCTGCACCAGCACGCGCACTTACTGAGTCAGCGAAAAAAAAAAACAAAATCGCAAGAGCCAAACGGTACTGCTGCACTACTAGCAAAACAAAACGCAAACATTACAATAAAGCGGAAGCGGAAGCAATACTACCTTGATCAATAATGAAGCGCCCGCCAATAATTTACATCCGCGAGAAGAGCACAAACGGTTTGGTAAATTCCTTGCTTGGCCTAATTGGAAAAGATAGCTTTTATATAATAGCAAGAGGTAATGAAATCAAACTTAAAACGAAAACGGAGGAAAACTACAGAAAAGTCTCTAGCTATCTTACTGCAAACAAAACATTCTTTTACACATACCAGCTTAAAAGTAGCAAGGGTCTACAAGTAGTACTTACTGGCATTGAACCTGATGTAAAGCCCGAAGAGATAGCTGAAGCGCTAAAGGAAAGGGGATTTTGCACCAAAAGCGTACAAAATATCAAAAACAGAAACAGGCAGCCGCAACCACAGAACATGTTCGAACAGAACATGTTTGAACAGAACATTTTCGAACAAAACATGTTCGAACAGAACATGTTCGAAAGGAACATGTTCGAATAGAACATGTTTGAAAAGAACATGTTCGAACAGAACGGAACAGAACATGTTCGAACAGAACATGTTTGAACAGAACATGTTCGAACAGAACATGTTCGAACAGAACAGAACATAACATGTTCGAATAGAACAGAACATGTTCGAATAGAACAGAACATGTTCGAATAGAACAGAACAGAACATGTTCGAACATCTGTTCTATTCGAACATGTTATGTTCTGTTTTGTTCGAACATGTTCTCTTCAAACATGTTCTGTTCGAACATGTTCTGTTCAAACATGTTCTGTTCGAAAATGTTCTGTTCGAACATGTTCTGTTCTGTTCTATTCGAACATGTTCTGTTCTGTTCTATTCGAACATGTTATGTTCCGTTTTGTTCGAACAGAACCACAATTTATACACTCCAGCTCCTTCTGCGCCGTAGGATTACAGTAGAAGAGCCGCATAAACATCACGCTCCTGTACAATGTATGAACTGCCAAAAATACAGCCATACAAGATCGTATTGCACACTTCGCCCAGTGTGTGTAGTCTGTCGAGATATTCACGTCTCCACACACTGACAAGCTAATTAAGAAAATGGCAGCGCGAAAAAGTGCGGAACTTGTGGGGGTAATCACACAGAAAACTAATGAGGCTGTCCAATCTACAAAGAGCTGAAAACCCGTCTCCACAATAGAATAAACACGACACGGATACACCAAAGACCAGCTACGCTGCCACCATCGAAAATGAAACCAGAAGTATTTTTTTCGAAACCAACAAGTATAGCTCCCTGGCCTATACCAAGCACTAACAATATAAGTTTTGCAGAAAATTCCCAAACCTTACATGAAGAACACACAACAAAACTATAGGTCATATGAGCAGCAAGTAACGAAAACTGAAGCTATGATGCAAGCCATACCACAACTACAACTACCTACCAACTTATGGAAAAATATCATAGCTAGCTTTCCTCAACCACCTATCGAAAGAACCTACCAACCCAGCGAAGAAAATTTTAGGGACGTTTAATCACAGAACAGTGGGAAAAATAAAACAACTGCTTAGAAAAATTTGTAATAACTAAGATTTTTAAACTTATTGTTAGTTCTTATTCAAGAGGATTAAATAAATTTAAGCAAAGTTAAAAAAAAAATTAAGTGGTCTGCTAATAAAGGGTATAGGATGACCATTTTGTAAAAGTACCGCCCCAAAGGCTAAATTACTGGCATCTGTGGTTAAAGTAATTTTTAAATCTGGTAGTTGGAGAATTGATTTTCTTATTAAGAAAGTTAAAGTTTTTTGAATGCCTCAATGTGCAATGTCCTTGAGCATTTTTTTTCCATTTGGTCATTGGTTTTGCTATGTCTGCATAATATGTGATACATTTACGATAAAATCCTGTTAATCCAAGGAAAGCTTTGATCCCTTTTACCTTTTTATACCCGTTACTCGAAAAGTTAAAGGGTATACTAGATTAGATGAAAAGTTTGGAACAGGAAGGGGTGTGGTATGCGTACATATAGAAAGTACAATGTACTCTATAAGCAACATTTTCTTTTTAAACACAGAATTAAAAAACATAAAATTCAAAAATAATGATACAAATATTAATACAATTTTTAACGTAAATGTCAATAGTGACAAACAGAATATATAAAGAAGAAATTTATGAAAATACTGAAGAGACCATAAAACCCAATATGGGCTTTGTTAATACAAATAATACAGTGGATTCCACTGCAAATGTCATAAACAAAGTAGAGATAGAGTCAAACAATATAACCTATATAACAATAATCTTGTTAGCAATTTTTATACTAATAATAATAGATGCACTCATAAACGTGTATAAATTGCACAATAAATGCCTAAAGAAACGATATAATAGCAGGTCCGATGGCCTAGAAACAATTTATTTTTTAAATAATGAGGTCATTAATAAAAGAACAATAATATTAAAATCGAAAATTTTTTTTTAAATACTTAAAAATGTTTCAAATAAATTATGCATTGGCACTTAAATGAAATAAAAGAAAAATTTGATAAGACATATATTTATATTTATTTATTATATTTATTATTTATATTTAAACATTTGTTTGTCGCGGAATAGAACAATCCAAAAACAAACTGCTAATAATCATACAACCATTCTGGTAGAATCAGGCAAGATCCCTTATACATGACCAAAGAGGGAAATTAGACAAAAAAAAACCGTGGAAACAATGTTCAAAATTTTGATTAGACTAAGAAAGAACATAAGAAATATCAAAGAAGGGTTCGATCTAAACATATCGATACCAACCATTATGAATTCCACTTTAACTCTAAGTGAAGAAGAAACAGAATCACTCAATGATTCTGACTCTGACCTAGAAATAAAAGAAGAAGACTTGAACGATCTAACAATACCAGCAATGTTGCAATTGCCAGAAGATTCAGGGAATATAGAATATCAGGAAATAAAATTAAACAAAATGACAGACAATTCGGCCGGCATTAGGGAAGTTTTGGGTGTATTTATTTAAAACTGTCCTTCGCGGAAAATCATTAAATTTGAGGACTAAACTTAACGGTAGAGAATTAATGGATTACATAATTTGTTGCGAAAACTTTTCAATAACTGTCGATATTGTATGTGTGATATATATTATCATGTATGTATATAATTTAATTTTAATGTGCGTGTCTAATCCCAGAGAGTTCCAAAGGGTGGGATCGGTGCAGCCTCCTGGTGCGTTGACTGGAGTCCAGAAGGTCTTGTGCTAGGTTGTTTTGGTGGTCTTGAAGCCTCTGCATGTTTTGAATGCTGCTTTTCTTAATCTCATTCTTCACCCAGGGGACCTGAGGATAGTGGCATTATCGTGGAAAGGGTGAGCGTTGGTGACGGTACGGAGCGTTTTGTTTTCGAAGGTCTGGATAATGTTGATGTTACATTTCGATGCAGTGCCCCACAGTTGAATGCCATACGTCCAGATGGGCCTTATGATCGCTTTGTAGATAAGGAGCTTAGTGGAAGTCGGTAGCTTAGATCGATCGATAGCCAGTAGAATTCACGGACTCGGTTCTCCGCCTGTTTCCGCTTCTTTAGCAGGTGTGGTCTCCATGTAAGTCTACTGTCCAGTGTGGGGCCAAGATAATTTGTATTGGCTACCTCTGGGATTGGGGACCCGTTGAGACTGACTGGAGGGCAAGTGCCGCGCCGAGTTGCGAAGGTGGTGGCGGTTGACTTGTCGCTGTTTACCGATACATTCCATCTCTTGTGCCACTTGTTCAGTAGATCTAGTTGCTCCTGCATAGTTTGGGAGGCCTCTGCTGGCTTAATTGCTGTTAGGAACGCAGTATCATCGGCGTAAGTGGCTGCCATAACGTACTGGCTCCGTATCACCGGCAGGTCGTCCGTTTACGCATTGTTGAGGAGCGGACCGAGAACGCTTCCTTGGGTAATCCTGCACGGGCTTCTTTGACGCCTGAGCGCGCTTCTCCACACCTGACGGCGAACCTTCTGCCCTCCAAGAACGACTTCAAGAACTTGAAATATGGCTGGGGCAGGCCGTTTTTGAGCTTCAGTAGGAGACCGGGGTGCCAAACACGATCAAAGGCTTGCTTAATGTCCAGCATTACTGCTAGGCAGTATTTCTTATTCTCAAAGGCGTCCAGGATATATTGCTCTACTCGGTAGCCTTGCTCTTGTGTCCCGTGGCGGCGCCTAAAGCCAAACTGGTGATCAAGGATCAGACCAGCCTCCTCAATCACCAGCAATACTCTGCACAAAAATAATCTTTCGAGTATCTTGGAGAGTACTGGCAGTAAGCTGATCGGGCGGTAGGAGGCGAGATTGGCTTTATGTTTACCAGGCTTTAGGATCATAACTACTTCCACGTTTCCATCATGAAGGGAAGTGCCCCAATTGCAAGCACTTATTTATTATGGTCGTGATTAGTGACTTGCTAATAGGGGGTAGGAGCTTTATAGCAATGGCATTGATGGCATCATCGCCTGGAGCCTTATGGTTACCCATTGCCGCTATTAAATTTCTATTCTCCTCTTCCGTGGCCTGGGGTATCGACTCGGAGTCAGAGAGAGGTTCTGTCGGCTGCATCATTTGGGGAACATCGATTGGCTGGTGTGAAGACTTCCTCCGAGTGCTCGGCGAATGCGTTGGCTCTTTCGGTCTCGGTTCTGCACCATGTCTTGTCTTCTGATGGACGGGATCCTCTTCAGTGGCCTCTTGATGCGCTTGTTAACATTCCACAGGTTTTGGTGGGGATCACTCGGCGCGAGATTACCAAAAAAGCTGCCGAGGGCCTCCTTCCTCAGCCTGACCAGAGTTTCCTTGAGCTACTTGGTGGCTCTGTTGAGAGCTGTTTTATCTCTAGGGTTCCTGGAAAGGAACCAAACCCGTCGGAGACGCCTTTTCTCTGACTTGAGCTCATTAACCCGCGGATTCCAAAAGTGGACGTCTCTACTGCTGTCCCTCGGGTGGTTAGAGAACCTTGGAGCAGAATGAGTTGCTGCCTCCTGAATTTTCGAGGTGAGTTTCGCAACGGCCGCATCGATAAGTTCAGGGGTATCCAATGGTGGGTTAGTGACTGTCGTGTTGTTCACCCAGTGGTGGTATTTGCTGATGTCGGACGTTTTGAAGATTAACTTTTTACCCGCGGATCTCAACATGGCTGAGGCGTAGACCGAAACGGCAATGGCACTATGGTCCGAGAGAAGGTCTTCCACCTCCCTGGTCTGGATTATTGCCGGGTCCAGGCCGCCAGAGATCGCAAAGTTCAAGATGTCTGGAGTGATCTGTTCGAAAATGTTCTGTTCAAAAGTGTTCTGTTTAAACATGTTCTGTTCGAACATGTACTATTCGAACATGTTCTGTTCAAACATGTTCTGTTCGAACATGTTCTGTTCGAACATGTTCTGTTCAAACATGTTCTGTTAAAACATGTTCTGTTCGAACATGTTCTGTTCGAACATGTTCTGTTCTGTTCTATTCGAACATGTTCTGTTCTGTTCTATTCGAACATGTTATGTTCCGTTTTGTTCGAACAGAACCACAATTTATACACTCCAGCTCCTTCTGCGCCGTAGGATTACAGTAGAAGAGCCGCATAAACATCACGCTCCTGTACAATGTATGAACTGCCAAAAATACAGCCATACAAGATCGTATTGCACACTTCGCCCAGTGTGTGTAGTCTGTCGAGATATTCACGTCTCCACACACTGACAAGCTAATTAAGAAAATGGCAGCGCGAAAAAGTGCGGAACTTGTGGGGGTAATCACACAGAAAACTAAAGAGGCTGTCCAATCTACAAAGAGCTGAAAACCCGTCTCCACAATAGAATAAACACGACACGGATACGCCAAAGAACAGCTACGCTGCCACCATCAAAAATGAAACCAGAAGTATTTTTGTCGAAACCAACAAGTATAGCTCCCTGGCCTATACCAAGCACTAACAATATAAGTTTTGCAGAAAATTCCCAAACCTTACATGAAGAACACACAACAAAACTATAGGTCATATGAGCAGCAAGTAACGAAAACTGAAGCTATGATGCAAGCCATACCACAACTACAACTACCTACCAACTTATGGAAAAATATCATAGCTAGCTTTCCTCAACCACCTATCGAAAGAACCTACCAACCCAGCGAAGAAAATTTTAGGGACGTTTAATCACAGAACAGTGGGAAAAATAAAACAACTGCTTAGAAAAATTTGTAATAACTGAGATTTTTAAACTTATTGTTAGTTCTTATTCAAGAGGATTAAATAAATTTAAGCAAAGTTAAAAAAAAAATTAAGTGGTCTGCTAATAAAGGGTATAGGATGACCATTTTGTAAAAGTACCGCCCCAAAGGCTAAATTACTGGCATCCGTGGTTAAAGTAATTTTTAAATCTGGTAGTTGGAGAATTGATTTTCTTATTAAGAAAGCTTAAAGTTTTTTGAATGCCTCAATGTGCAATGTCCTTGAGCATTTTTTTCCATTTGGTCATTGCTTTTGCTATGTCTGCATAATATGTGATACATTTACGATAAAATCCTGTTAATCCAAGGAAAGCTTTGATTCTTTTTACCTTTTTATACCCGTTACTCGAAAAGTTAAAGGGTATACTAGATTAGATGAAAAGTTTGGAACAGGAAGGGGTGTGGTATGCGTACATATAGAAAGTACAATGTACTCTATATACTTGCATAAATCACTAACATAATTACATACGCATTGGCAGTGCTAGCATAAACAATAATGTTCCGACCACTTATGGAGCACACTGCATAAGTGCATGGTCAGCATTTCCACGCTAACCAAATCCCGCTATGTACATAATGTGCGCACATAGCATTCTCTCTCAACGCATCTGTGCCGTCTTCACCAGGCAGCGAAGGCGCACTTCATAGCCTAAGAGGAATATTGTATTAGCTTTAAGAATTAGTCGAGTCTTACAACGGAAAGGAACTTCACTTAAAAATAAACGGAGCTATGCTCCAGAAAAACAATTAGAGGATTTTATTCATAACATGGCGACCGTGACAGGACCAGGTCCTAAGGCCTAAGGACATAGGGCCTAAGGACTACAATCCCAATCAACAGGAAATTTGTATTGGACTGGACTAAACTAAACTAAAATCTCAGTGAGTAGAGTAAGGCAAAGGGAAACAAGCGCGGCGGTGTGAGGCAAAAGGTAAAAACGAGAATAGCTCACCTATTATATTCTCAAACGCCTCCACCAGCAACTGCTCGCAGACTACAAGCAGAACTTGACTTCCTACAACAAGAATTAACAAATGCGCCAATAAAAACCCAAAGCCAAACTCTCTCATTCATCAAAACCACTAATAATACAAAACTTAAAACTGTAACACCACCACCCAGAGCCAGCATACCAGCCTACAAAGAACAATGCCCGTTGGACTGCCAGGGACCAGGGACAATAGGCTGGAACAGGAAAAGGAACAGGAAAAATTATAAGCAACATTTTCTTTTTAAACACAGAATTAATAAACATAAAATTCAAAAATAATAATACAAATATTAATACAATTTTTAACGTAAATGTCGATAGTGACAAACAGAATATATAAAGAAGAAATTTATGAAAATACTGAAGAGACCATAAAACCCAATATGGGCTTAGTTAATAAAAAAAACAGTGGATTCCACTGCAAATGTCATAAACAAAGTAAAAATAGAGTCAAACAATATAACCTATATAACAATAATCTTATTAGCAATTTTTATACTAATAATAATAGATGCACTCATAAACGTGTATAAATTGCACAATAAATGCCTAAAGAAACGATATAATAGCAGGTACGATGGCCTAGAAACAATTTATTTTTTAAATAATGAGGTCATTAATAAAAGAACAATAATATTAATATCGAAAATTTTTTTAAAATACTTAAAAATGTTTCAAATAAATTGCATTGGCACTTAAATGAAATAAAAGAAAAATTTGATAAGACATATATTTATATTTATTTATTATATTTGAAGTGGAGTGGGCGGAAAAATCCTGGGGTGGTGGTGGCTGCAGCTGCTGCTGATTTTTTTCCCTGAAAGGAAACACTCGGGATCGACTTCACGAAAATTCCGTTCTTTATTCGCGCACTTGTAACTTAAGACTACCTTAACATTAACAGTAGAAATACCGCGGGACCGCGGAGTGGTGAATACATTGCGGGAAGGGAGGAGAGCGAGAGAAGAGAAGGAGAGCGCGAGCAGCGGTGCTTGCGAGCCGTGGAGAAGCTTCGAGTACAAGCATTGGCCGCTTACACTGCCGCTCGACTGTTTGCGCCCTTCTGGCGTGAACAATATTTATTATTTATATTTAAACATTTGTTTGTCGCGGAATAGAACAATCCAAAAACAAACTGCTAATAATCATACAACCATTCTGGTAGAATCAGGCAAGATCCCTTATACATGACCAAAGAGGGAAATTATACAAAAAAACCGTCGAAACAAGTTCAAAATTTTGATTAGATTAAGAAAGAACATAAGAAATATCAAAGAAGGGTTCGATCTAAACATATCGATACCAACCATTATGAATTCCACTTTAACTCTAAGTGAAGAAGAAACAGAATCACTCAATGATTCTGACTCTGACCTAGAAATAAAAGAAGAAGACTTGAACGATCTAACAATACCAGCAATGTTGCAATTGCCAGAAGATTCAGGGAATATAGAATATCAGGAAATAAAATTAAACAAAATGACAGACAATTCGGCCGGCATTAGGGAAGTTTTGGGTGTATTTATTTAAAACTGTCCTTCGCGGAAAATCATTAAATTTGAGGACTAAACTTAACGGTAGAGAATTAATGGATTACATAATTTGTTGCGAAAACTTTTCAATAACTGTCGATATTGTATGTGTGATATATATTATCATGTATGTATATAATTTAATTTTAATGTGCGTGTCTAATCCCAGAGAGGTCCAAAGGGTGGGATCGGTGCAGCCTCCTGGTGCGTTGACTGGAGTCCAGCAGGTCTTGTGCTAGGTTGTTTTGGTGGTCTTGAAGCCTCTGCATGTTCTGAATGCTGCTTTTCTTTATCTCATTCTTCACCCAGGGGACCTGAGGACCTCGTGGATAGTGGCATTATCGTGGAAAGGGTGAGCGTTGGTGACGGTACGGAGCGTTTTCTTTTAGAAGGTCTGGATAATGTTGATGTTACATTTCGATGCAGTGCCCCACAGTTGAAAGCCATACGTCCAGATGGGCCTTATGATCGCTTTGTAGATAAGGAGCTTAGTGGAAGTCGGTAGCTTAGATCGTCTGCCCATCAGCCAGTAGAATTCACGGACTCGGTTCTCTGCCTGTTTCCGCTTCTTTAGCAGGTGTGGTCTCCATGTAAGTCTCCTGTCCAGTGTGGGGCCAATTTGGATTGGCTACCTCTGGGATTGGGGACCCGTTGAGACTGACTGGAGGGCAAGTGCCGCGCCGAGTTGCGAAGGTGGTGGCGGTTGACTTGTCGCTGTTTACCGATACATTCCATCTCTTGTGCCACGTGTTCAGTAGATCTAGTTGCTCCTGCATAGTCTGGGAGGCCTCTGCTGGCTTAATTGCTGTTAGGAACTCAGTATCATCGGCGTAAGTGGCTGCCATAACGTACTGGCTCCGTATCACCGGCAGGTCGGCCGTATACGCATTGTAGAGGAGCGGACCGAGAACGCTTCCTTGGGTACTTCTGCACGGGCTTCTTTGACGCCTGAGCGCGCTTCTCCACACCTGACGGCGAACCTTCTGCCCTCCAAGAACGACTTCGTGAACTTGAAATATGGCTGGGGCAGGCCGTTTTTGAGCTTCAGGAGGAGACCGGGGTGCCAAACACGATCAAAGTCCAGCATTACTGCTAGGCAGTATTTCTTATTCTCAAAGGCGTCCAGGATATATTGCTCTACTCGGTAGCCTTGCTCTTGTGTCCCGTGGCGGCGCCTAAAGCCAAACTGGTGATCAGGGATCAGACCAGCCTCCTCAATCACCGGCAATACTCTGCACAAAAATACTCTTTCGAGTATCTTGGAGAGTACTGGCAGTAAGCTGATCGGGCGGTAGGAGGCGAGATTTGCTTCATGTTTACCAGGCTTCAGTATCATAACTACTTCCACGTTTCCATCATGAAGGGAAGTGCCCCAATAGCAAGCTTCATGCTTCATGTTTACCAGGCTCCAGGATCATAACTACTTCCACGTTTCCATCATGAAGGGAAGTGCCCCAATTGCAAGCACTTATTTATTATGGTCGTGATTTGTGACTTGCTAATAGGGGGTAGGAGCTTTATAGCAATTGCATTGATAGCATCATCGCCTGGAGCCTTGTGGTTACCCATTGCCGCTATTAAATTGCTGATCTCCTCTTCCGTGGCCTGGGGTATCGACTCGGAGTCAGAGAGAGGTTCTGTCAGGAGCCTGGCTGTTTCGGCTGCATCATTTGGGGAACATCGATTGGCTGGTGTGAAGACTTCCTCCGAGTGCTCGGCGAATGCGTTGGCTCTTTCGGTCTTGGTTCTGCACCATGAGTTGTCTTGTCTTCTGATGGACGGGATCCTCTTCAGTGGCCTCTTGATGCGCTTGTTAACATTCCACAGGTTTTGGTGGGGATCACTCGGCGCGAGATTACCAAAAAAGCTGTCGAGGGCCTCCTTCCTCAGCCTGACCAAAGTTTCCTTCAGCTTCAGCAGAATGAGTTGCTGCCTCCTGAATTTTCGAGGTGAGTTTCGCAACGGCCGCATCGATAAGTTCAGGGGTATCCAATGGTGGGTTAGTGACTGTCGTGTTGTTCACCCAGTGGTGGTATTTGCTGATGTCGGACGTTTTGAAGATTAACTTTTTACCCGCGGATCTCAAAATGGCTGAGGCGTAGACCGAAACGGCAATGGCACTATGGTCCGAGAGAAGGTCTTCCACCTCCCTGGTCTGGATTCTTGCCGGGTCCAGGCCGCCAGAGATCGGAAAGTCCAAGATGTCTGAAGTTTTTGCAGGGTCAGTGGGCCAGTATGTTGGCGTTCCAGTTCCGTGGAAATTGAGGTTGCAGGAGAGAACCTGCCTGCACTGCACAAAGTCTCCTCCTATGACGAATTTGGGGCCGAGGCTGTCTAAAAGCGAAGAGAAGAAATCGTCCGTGGCTCTAAATCTGGGTGGGCAGTAGGCAGCGGCTAAGGTAATGTCTCCGTGGGTGGTGCTTACCGATATTCGGGCGCATTGCACCCAATCCTCTTGAATGGGTGGTTGGGTGTCGAATTTGATGATGCTGCGAATAAGGATGGCGGTGTCGCCGGGTGCTGAACCATTGGGGTGGATGGCTGACACGAGGTCATACCCCCTTAAGGTGAAGTAGGACCTGTCTGAAAAATGGGTTTCGGATATGAGGAGAATGTCTGCTTGGTTGTTCTTGCAATAAAGCTCGACCTCGGGCCTGTTGTTGATCAGGCCGTTTGCGTTCCAGATGGTGATGACTAGTTCTGTTTGCATAGGGACTTGCAGACGGTTGCCATCATCTGATTTATTCAAATGATTCATTTGACTCATTACCTTCTCCATCATTTTATCGTTTGACTCATCGCCTTCTCCATCATTTTTTCAAACATGGCGAAACCGTTTTGATTGGTGCTACCCGGGTTTTCGCGGTTAGGAGTTGCACCATAATGGTGCTGCCCACTTCTACGCGGACATATATTGCCGCCCCATAAGCGTTTTGCGATGCATCGCAAAAGCCATGATGCTCGACCTTGGAATCTGGACGAAACGATAGCCAGCGTGGAATGCGTATCTGCTCTAAAACTGAATAACTTTGGAGAAAATTAAGCCATCGCTGAAAAAGCTCATTTGGAATGTTTTCGTCCCACCCAAGCTCCTGCCAAATCTCCTGCATGAAAATTTTAGTTTTAACGATAAACCTCGCTAACCAGCCTGCAGGGTCGAACAATTTGGCAATTTGGGACAGGACTTGGCGTTTTGTAAAGGACGTTTCGATAGCCAACTCTGGCGGAACGAAGAAGAATTCGTCGGAGTTTGCCTTCCAGCGAATACCGAGGGTTTTGGCAGTACTTTCTGCATCGATCTCGAGAAAATCAGTATTTAAAAGATGGTTGCTCTGAATGGCTAAAACATCCTTTTGGTTGGAGGTCCATTTCCTCAATGGAAATCCGGCGGAATTCAGAGCGTCTCGGAACTCTTGCACCATGAGCTCCGCTTCTTCCGTGGAGTCCGCTCCGGCTAGAACATCATCCACATACATGAAATTTCGAATTACATTGCTAGCTTTTGGATGGCTGAGTTCTACGTCAGCTGCTAGCTGCTGCAGTAATCGGATGGCCAGGAAAGGCGCGCAATTGACTCCAAAGGTTACTGTTTTCAATTCGAAATCTCTGATTTCCCCTCTATTGTTACGGAAAAGTATTCGCTGGAATGGAGTGTGTTTCCCAGATCTGCCGATACATTTTTTCGATCATTCGGCGCTGAACACGTATCGGAAATAGCGCCACTTCAGAATTTGAATGGTCAAGTCGGACTGTAAGACAGGGCCAGCATGAAGGATATCATTTAAACTGGTACCATTCGATGAAGGGCTGGAGGCATTGAATACTACACGGAGTTTAGTATGTGGCTATTAATAGGCATTGCAGTCATGGGTAGGAAGAACTGGTCGCATGTGCCTTAAGTCGAGATATTCCTGGATCACCGAATCGTATCTAGCTTTCAAGGCCTCATCATCGAAAAGGCAGAGTAACGACATATTTGCCGCACTCGTTTCTCGTGGTCGTTTGAAGGAAATTCTTCTTGCACATGGAATCGGATTCTTTTACCAACTTTGTTGGTATATTCTCCACCTCCCAAAATTTTGTGAGTAGTCCAGTGAATTATCGTACGCGTGGGAGATCTGTGTCGAAAAAGAGGAAATTCTGCTTTGGTAGAATTTGGTAATTCTCATAGAATTTTGGATCCGTCAGTGGAAAATCGGGAAGCTCCAGAAGGAAATTTTGCGGAATTGGGTAGGAAGGCAGATTTCCGGCTAGTTGAGGGAGGAAATATGCCGTCGTCTTCAACTGCAACGCGGGCCTAGTCGGAGATCGGATGGTGAAACTGCAGCGCTTCTTGGACTGATCAGCTACTGTTTGGTTAAATCCCGAGACTTGGGCTTGAACCACCTGGAATGGCAATCTAATTATATTGAATAGTCGCTCGGTTATGGATGTCGCCTCTGATCCGGAGTCGACCAGGGCGCGTGCCTTAAAGTTAGTGCCAAGATGGCAAATATTGATTATGGCAGTGCCAAGAAGGATAGCCCTTGAGCCCATGGCGAAATAATTTTGAACACCGGCTTGCTCATTTGGAACGAAATTGGCCTGACTAGCGGAAATTGGTCTTGCAGGATTTTAATGGCTTGACTTGCTGGAAAAGAGGTTGTTTCGGTGCAACAACGTGTGATGCCGGCCACGGCAAGTAAAACAACTGTGCGTGCTTTTGCACTCTCGAAGCTGATGTTCCTTTGCAAAGCAGTTTAAGCATAACTTCTTCCGTTTAATGTAGGCTGACCGGTCACTAGAATAACAAGATGCGTAACGCCATACGTTTTTTTTGGCACGCGATTTTTTGGCCGTGGCTCTAGAGGTAGCTCCAGGCTCTCTCGATTTTTTGTTTAAGAGAGAAAGAGCGGAGAGCGCTACAGCAAACAGCTCTTTTCTACGCATACAGTGATAGCAGACAACTGTATGCCGTTCACCTTAGAAGTTCGTTGACTTTAAATCTATATTATTTTTTATCAATTGACACAATGCGAAAAATTCTTGTTTTGCATTGCCTTAACGGTTTTATTATTTAAATAAAGCTTAGAAATAGTAATAGCCGAATCTATGTACATCACAAAATAAATTTTAAAAAATGACTTTATATTAGAATACTTGTCATTAGGGTATTCAGCTTGCGACGTGAGAAAAATTAATAAGGCAGTAATTGTTGAGTGCTTGTGTCCCCACTTCGTGCCTCCAGATATGACTTTTGCAATAAACAGTTTTCATATTTTTATTTATTTTATTAATTTTTATTTTCTACTACGCACTATTTTTATAAAATATTTATTTCTCAATGTAATGTCTTCTTTTTGGAAATTTATGTTTTAAAGTTCAGTAGTTATAATAATTTCCTTTGTGTTTGGTTTAATTATTTATTATATTTATTAAGTCATTTGACTTAATATGATATATGTAAATGAACAATTTTTATTATTTAAAATGCACATTAGATTCAGTTGTTTTTCAGTTTAATTTTTTTTTATATTACAATTTTTTATTTTTAAAAAGCGCGCAATTTCACCATATTGTGTAAATTTGATTCTTCGATCAGAATTGATTTCGGCCCGAGAATCGTCTTCTAGCACAACACGCACACATATACGCGTTCTAGTCTCTGGTTTTTACTCACACAAGCAAGACCATTTTATTGGACATTGTGAAAGCACAGAGACTATCGCATAATTACTTGCGTCTGTGGTCAGCGTAAACGGTTTATTGAAATCAGGGTATATGAGAATGGGATCATTACAATGAAGATCTTTTGACGTTTCGAATCTATTATCGAGATAGACGAGACAGATGTTCACCTAAAGTCACCTAAAACATTGTCCATAACGCGTTGGAACGTGGCAGGGGCGTTATTGAGACCGAAGAGCATTCTCGTGAACTCGTAATGCCCATTTTCGACGGTGAATTCCGTCTTTCACGCCTCGCCTTTCGATTACCAAGCGCCTTTTTTTCGCCTATGTCACTTTTCTTAGGTACGACCCAAACGGGTGCACTCCAGGGGGAATGGCTGTTTTTTATGATGTTTTGTTCGAGCTTTTTTGAAATTTGCTTTCGGACTTCGTCTTTATGTACAAATGGGTAATGGTATGATTTTGTGTGAATCGGTATATTATCTGTTGTTGGTATAGAGTGTTTGACGGCGTTAGAGAACGTTAATTGGTTGTTTTCGTTGTGGAAAAGTATTTTTAATGACTTGCATAGTTTGAGTATGTATTGTTTTTCCTCGCTGTTGAGGTGTTCCGTCAGAATGTTTAATTGTTGGTCGTCCGGGTCGTAAGCCGTTGTTGCCGCGGACATGCAGTTTACGTATTGGTGGGTTTGCGAAGAGAACTCTTCTGCCTGTAACGGTTCCTCGAGGTAAAGTGTTTGGATCTGGTCTGAGTTATTGCAGACTTCGAAATAAGCGGATCCTGCGTTTGCTGTGTATAAACCGCCTGTTATGGATACTTGATTATCCAAATTGGTGGTTTCATATATAAAAAGTATGAAGTTTACTGGGAGCGGAAGTATCATTTTGGTATTTTGTGGCAGGCTATGTAATGTGTCTACAGGGTTTGCCCTTGTGAGGATTGGGATGGCGGTTTCTGGTGTTTCTAGTATGGATTCGGCAAGGTTTATTTTTGCATCGAATTGTTTGAAATTTATTTTATAGGTAAATTCCCGAATTTTGAATGTATTAAGAACAGTGTGGATATTGATATCCGAGGTTAATTTTTTGATGTGCTCTTCGTTAATAAGTGCTGGATTTATGAAAGAGTAAGTAGATCCAGTGTCTATTAGGAATTTGAGAGGGTTTGACACCATGGAGTTTGGTGATAAGCAAACAAATGGCAAGGAAGATCCGTGAGTCTTCTTGCTTATGTAGCCGACTGGCATCCCGAGGCTTCTAGTAGAAAATTTGCATCATCGTAGATGTTACATAGGGGAGCGCTTGGATTATTGTTGTTCCTGTTCTGGTGACTTAGGGTCATTATTGTGGAAGGGGTTCCTGCCCAGAGTTTCTCTGTCTTGTCGACCATTACTATCGTTATGGGAATTATGTTGACGTGTGAAGCGTCTATTATTATTGTTGTTAAAATTTTGTTGTCTCTGTATAAAGCGGCTATCATTGTTGTTGCTGTTGTTATCATATAGTGGTACATGACGAGCGTTGTTGCCATTATTATAGTTATGTTGCCGTGGTATGTAGCGACTGCTGTAGTCGCTATTGGTTGGTTGTCCTTTTTTATGGGTGATTCCTGTGAAATGGTCTGTTGCGTCGTCGGTTTTCTTGGTGTTTGTTCAGGCTTCCAGAGAAATTTAATTCAATCTGTCCGTACTCGTATGCTTTTTCGATTGTCTCTGGCCTTTGATTCCTAATGGCTGACCTAAGTGGGTCATTTAATCCAGATAGGAATGTATTTAGGCAGAATCTATCGTATTGGTCACGTTTGGCCGCGAGAGAGTGTCCACTAGGGTCTGCTTCTCTGGCGAGTGACATTAAATCGCTCCTTATTTTACCGGCTGAGTAATACAATTTTTCCATACTGAGTCCGTCCGGAAGATTGTGTAGCTCTCTAACAAGCATTTCTTCTGTTTTCTTTCTAGAGTATAGTCGCTTGAGGTTTGTTTTGATATCATCCCAACTAAGGAGTATATCGGAGGCATTCAGTGCAAGTAAGTACTGCCCGCCTGTTATTTGGTCCACTGATGAGGCTAACACAAGGAGCTGATCTACTCTGTCTATGAATCTATCAAGATTGTCAGGTGGGCCTTCGTAGATTGGTAGTTGATGTACAAGGGTTAGAAGTGGTTGTAGGTTCAGGTTTGTGTTTGTTGATGAATTAACGATAGGACTTGGTGGGTTGGTGGGATTATTGTCTTGGGATTGAACCGGCTGGTCTTTCTCTTTAGTTCCTGTCGCTTCCCTTATCTCAGATAGACTAGCTTCTTAGCCCTAATCTGCCCCTAACTGTATTACTAATGTTGGCATTTTTCCCTAACATTTACACGTATTGTGAAGAAATCTGTATTTTTGTTTGCAAATAATATCGTTATCGCAGCGGCGAAGCTGTTGACCGCTTGCCATTCCGCCTCCCCCTGCAGCATGAATGGGACTAGGTTGTCCGCATTCAGTCTGCCCCCAAGTACGGTTAACAGAGAGCTCCGTTCCCTAGCGTATTTAACGCACGAGAAGAGAACGTGCTCAGCCGTTTCGCTCTGTCCACCTCTGCACCATGTACAGTCATCCGCCTCCTCGTGTCCAAAGCGCTTCAGGTAGCTGCGAAAGCAACCGTGCCCGCTGATCAGCTGCGTTAGGTGGAACGTTATTTCGCCATGCTTCCGTTCTAGCCACGGCTTGAGGTTGGGTATCAGCTGCTGCATCCAGCGACCCTTAGGCTCGTTGTTCCACCTGTGCTGCCATGTCTCCAGAGTGTGCTGCCTTGCTTCAGCTCGTATTGCTTTCTTGACGCCGGGGGAGAGTCTTCGACCGTGGGCTTGGTTGAAGACCACTTCGTTTTCCTGCGCTAACAGGTCCAGAGGCGGTATCCCTGCGATCACCAAAGCCGCCGCGTTGGACACTGTTCTGAAGGCGCAGCCGACAGTCTGTGGGTAGCATTTAGGCCCTGGGCGTAGCTTTCGGTTCCAAGCGCTTTTGCCCACACCGGGGGCAACGCTCGTCAGCAGCCTTCTGCTCTCCTGTTTTGGGTCTCGGGTGTTCAACATTATGGTTGATAGCGCCCGATTTACTCCTGCTGCTTTCGAGCCAGGTGTTCTCGGAACGAAAGCCTGGTGTCTATCATGACTCCCAGGTACTTAATTGCCTGAGAGGAGGACACCGTGGTACGGCCTACTTCGACAGTGGACGTCTCCACCGCCTTCCTTGAGCTAATCAGGATAGCCTCAGTCTTCTCCGGCGCCAGCTCTAGCCCCATTGAACTGAGCCAATGTTCAATGGCCCTGATGTTTTGGTTACACCTTTCTTCGAGCTTGCCTGTTCCATCGATAAGGCATATTGGCCGGAACGATGAAGGCTCCACTGCGGAGTATCGCTGGGTCCAGTAGCTTGGGAGTCCTTGTGTACGCCTTCTTGACCACCACCTTGTAGGCACTTCCCCATGGGTCGCTGTCGGCAGAATCGCATAGGTCGAGGAAGCATTTGCGCTTGCTCTCCCTTATGGCCATCTTAAGGTTTTTCTGCGGGCTCTGTACTCGGATTGGCGTTCGGCAAAGGACTCCGCACCTCTCGCGCGTTGGTAGCGACGTCTGGCGGAGAGGCACTTTTGACGAGCCGTCTCTATCTCCTGGTTCCACCAGTAGACAGGCGCTCTTTGTCGGCTATGCGTCCTGCTCGTTTGCATGCTGGCGTCGCACGCGGCCTTCTGCCGCCACATCAGCTCCACTGCGTCAGCTCGGCTCCTTGTCGCCGTGGGTAGGAACTGCTCTCGAAACACCTGCGTGTCCAGAGTGTCCGTCTTGTATTTAATCCTGGCCTGGGCTGGTGTCTGTGCTTGGGCGAGGGAGGGCGTCCCAGGTCGCAGAAGATGGCCAAGTGGTCACTGCCCGTGTAATCCTCGCTGAGTCTCCACCTCGTTAGCCTGTACGACCAGCCGCTAGTGAAGGTGAGGTCTACCACAGAGCACAGTCCGGCACGCCTGAACGTGAGCCGGTTTCCATGGTCTCCAGCCTCCAATACCTCCAGCACCATCCTGCCTCTCGCGTTGGTGGTTGAGCTGCCTCAGCTCTCTGACCATGCGTTGAAGTCGGCCGCAATTAGAACCTAGGTGCGGCCTCTAGCATCCGCTGCCAGTGCCCGGCTGAATGCGATTAGGGTCAGGCTGGGAGCTAGGTATACGCTGTACACCCACCATCTGCCTACCCTTGCCCTAACAAATCCGATGTCCGAAAGAACATCGGTTATTTGCTGGGCTTCTCTGCTGCACTTCCAGATCGCTGCTTTCTTGGTGCGGTAGAAAGCCCAGTCTGGGTTAGCCGCCGTCCGGTAGGGCTCGCTAAGTAGCGCAAGCTCCACTCTGCGTTCACGCACCGTCTGCACTAGCAGGTCTTGGGCTGCCGTGCAGTGATTCAGGTTTAGCTGAATCAGACGCATTAATGCAGCGCCTTTGGTGCTCCTTTACCCGCCAATGGGCACTTCCGGGTGCCTATTTGGTGGTTGGTCGCTTGGCCTCCTCTGCTTGCGCACAAGGTATATCAAGAATTTCGTTTTCCTGATCATTAGGACTCGTAATTTTGGTTAGCCAAATATGGCAGCGGACAATTTTGTATAAATCATTTTCAAAAAATAGTTATTATAGGACTCTTCTATTATTTTGAATATATCGTCCGGTGCAAAAATAGCTACTGTTTTATTCGGTTTCAGGATTGTTTTGAAGGGTGTTTGTAACGGGGTCGAAAGTATGCACGGGTTCTGTGATTATGTGTCTTACTTTATGAATAAATGGTGTTTCTACTTGTCTTTGGGTTGTTGATCCGGTACATAGTATTATATGCCAATTGATGTGATTTAGTGGTTGCGAAACGATTGGTATAATTTGTGGGTCTTCGTTTATGTTCAACTTTGGCTCAATTCTGCTGAGTGCGTCAGCAACTACGTTTTGCGACCCTTTTTCGTATACGACTTCGTAGTCGTAAGCGGCCAGGATAGTTTTCCATCGAAGTAGTTTTGGATTCTGACCTTTCAGATTTTCTAGACAGATTAATGGCTTATGGTCTGTGACTATTTTGAATCTACGCCCAAAGAGGTGTGGTCTGAAGTGACCTACAGACCAAATGATAGCTAGCATATCTTTCTCTATCGTAGAATAGCGGCTTTCCGTATCCGATAGTGTCCTGCTAGCGAAAGATATGGGTCTGTCACTAGTGTCTGGACATTGTGAAAGCACAGAGACTATCGCATAATTACTTGCGTCTGTGGTCAGCGTAAACGGTTTATTGAAATCAGGGTATATGAGTATGGGATCATTACAATGAAGATATTTTGACGTTTCGAATCTATTATTATAGATTTCTTCCCTTTTAACTGTCTCGTTATGGGTGTAGTTATTTTCGCAAAGCCCTTTATGAATTTCCTGTAAAACCCTAATAGTCCTAAAAATGATTTAATTTTCATGGTTGTCTTTGGGCAGGGGAAGTCCTTGATGGTTTGAATCTTAAGTGGGTTTGGTTTGACTCTTTCCTGGGTTACGATATGTCCCAGAAAGTCGATTTCTTTTCTTAAGAAGCTACACTTGCTTGGTTGTATTTTTAGGTTTTGCGTTCTGGAGTTTTGTGAAAACAGATTTAATATCTGTTATATGTTTTTGGAGTGAGGGGGAGAATACTAATATATCATCGATATAGACGAGACAGATGTTCACCTAAAGTCACCTAAAACATTGTCCATAACGCGTTGGAACGTGGCAGGGGCGTTCTTGAGACCGAAGGGCATTCTCGTGAACTCGTAATGCCCATTTTCGACGGTGAATTCCGTCTTGCACGCCTCGCCTTTCGATTACCAAGCGCCTTTCTTTCGCCTATGTCACTTTTCTTAGGTACGACCCAAACGGGTGCACTCCAGGGGGAATGTCTGTTTTTTATGATGTTTTGTTCGAGCTTTTTTGAAATTTGCTTTCGGACTTCGTCTTTATGTACAAATGGGTAATGGTAGGATTTTGTGTGAATCGGTATATTATCTGTTGTTGGTATAGAGTGTTTGACGGCGTTAGAGAACGTTAATTGGTTGTTTTCGTTGTGGAAAAGTATTTTGAATGACTTGCATAGTTTGAGTATGTATTGTTTTTCCTCGCTGTTGAGGTGTTCCGTCAGAATGTTTAATTGTTGGTCGTCCGGGTCGTAAGCCGTTGTTGCCGCGGACATGCAGTTTACGTATTGGTGGGTTTGCGAAGAGAACTCTTCTGCCTGTAACGGTTCCTCGAGGTAAAGTGTTTGGATCTGGTCTGAGTTATTGCAGACTTCGAAATAAGCGGATCCTGCGTTTGCTGTGTATAAACCGCCTGTTATGGATACTTGATTATACAAATTGGTGGTTTCATATATAAAAAGTATGAAGTTTACTGGGAGCGGAAGTATCATTTTGGTATTTTGTGGCAGGCTATGTAATGTGTCTACAGGGTTTGCCCTTGTGAGGATTAGGATGGCGGTTTCTGGTGTTTCTAGTATGGATTCGGCAAGGTTTATTTTTGCATCGAATTGTTTGAAATTTATTTCATCGGTAAATTCCAGAATTTTGAATGTATTAAGAACAGTGTGGATATTGATATACGAGGTTAATTTTTTGATGTGCTCTTCGTTAATAAGTGCTGGATTTATGAAAGAGTAAGTAGATCCAGTGTCTATTAGGAATTTGAGAGGGTTTGACACCATGGAGTTTGGTGATAAGCAAACAAATGGCAAGGAAGATCCGTGAGTCTTCTTGCTTATGTAGCCGACTGGCATCCCGAGGCTTCTAGTAGAAAATTTGCATCATCGTAGATGTTACATAGGGGAGCGCTTGGATTATTGTTGTTCCTGTTCTGGTGACTTAGGGTCATTATTGTGGAAGGGGTTCCTGCCCAGAGTTTCTCTGTCTTGTCGACCATTACTATCGTTATGGGAATTATGTTGACGTGTGAAGCGTCTATTATTATTGTTGTTAAAATTTTGTTGTCTCTGTATAAAGCGGCTATCATTGTTGTTGCTGTTGTTATCATATAGTGGTACATGACGAGCGTTGTTGCCATTATTATAGTTATGTTGCCGTGGTATGTAGCGACTGCTGTAGTCGCTATTGGTTGGTTGTCCTTTTTTATGGGTGATTCCTGTGAAATGGTCTGTTGCGTCGTCGGTTTTCTTGGTGTTTGTTCAGGCTTCAAGAGAAATTTAATTCAATCTGTCCGTACTCGTATGCTTTTTCGATTGTCTCTGGCCTTTGATTCCTAATGGCTGACCTAAGTGGGTCATTTAATCCAGATAGGAATGTATTTAGGCAGAATCTATCGTATTGGTCACGTTTGGCCGCGAGAGAGTGTCCACTAGGGTCTGCTTCTCTGGCGAGTGACATTAAATCGCTCCTTATTTTACCGGCTGAGTAATACAATTTTTCCATACTGAGTCCGTCCGGAAGATTGTGTAGCTCTCTAACAAGCATTTCTTCTGTTTTCTTTCTAGAGTATAGTCGCTTGAGGTTTGTTTTGATATCATCCCAACTAAGGAGTATATCGGAGGCATTCAGTGCAAGTAAGTACTGCCCGCCTGTTATTTGGTCCACTGATGAGGCTAACACAAGGAGCTGATCTACTCTGTCTATGAATCTATCAAGATTGTCAGGTGGGCCTTCGTAGATTGGTAGTTGATGTACAAGGGTTAGAAGTGGTTGTAGGTTCAGGTTTGTGTTTGTTGATGAATTAACGATAGGACTTGTGGGTTGGTGGGATTATTGTCTTGGGATTGAACCGGCTGGTCTTTCTCTTTAGTTCCTGTCGCTTCCCTTATCTCAGATAGACTAGCTTCTTAGCCCTAATCTGCCCCTAACTGTATTACTAATGTTGGCATTTTTCCCTAACATTTACACGTATTGTGAAGAAATCTGTATTTTTGTTTGCAAATAATATCGTTATCGCAGCGGCGAAGCTGTTGACCGCTTGCCATTCCGCCTCCCCCTGCAGCATGAATGGGACTAGGTTGTCCGCATTCAGTCTGCCCCCAAGTACGGTTAACAGAGAGCTCCGTTCCCTAGCGTATTTAACGCACGAGAAGAGAACGTGCTCAGCCGTTTCGCTCTGTCCACCTCTGCACCATGTACAGTCATCCGCCTCCTCGTGTCCAAAGCGCTTCAGGTAGCTGCGAAAGCAACCGTGCCCGCTGATCAGCTGCGTTAGGTGGAACGTTATTTCGCCATGCTTCCGTTCTAGCCACGGCTTGAGGTTGGGTATCAGCTGCTGCATCCAGCGACCCTTAGGCTCGTTGTTCCACCTGTGCTGCCATGTCTCCAGAGTGTGCTGCCTTGCTTCAGCTCGTATTGCTTTCTTGACGCCGGGGGAGAGTCTTCGACCGTGGGCTTGGTTGAAGACCACTTCGTTTTCCTGCGCTAACAGGTCCAGAGGCGGTATCCCTGCGATCACCAAAGCCGCCGCGTTGGACACTGTTCTGAAGGCGCAGCCGACAGTCTGTGGGTAGCATTTAGGCCCTGGGCGTAGCTTTCGGTTCCAAGCGCTTTTGCCCACACCGGGGGCAACGCTCGTCAGCAGCCTTCTGCTCTCCTGTTTTGGGTCTCGGGTGTTCAACATTATGGTTGATAGCGCCCGATTTACTCCTGCTGCTTTCGAGCCAGGTGTTCTCGGAACGAAAGCCTGGTGTCTATCATGACTCCCAGGTACTTAATTGCCTGAGAGGAGGACACCGTGGTACGGCCTACTTCGACAGTGGACGTCTCCACCGCCTTCCTTGAGCTAATCAGGATAGCCTCAGTCTTCTCCGGCGCCAGCTCTAGCCCCATTGAACTGAGCCAATGTTCAATGGCCCTGATGTTTTGGTTACACCTTTCTTCGAGCTTGCCTGTTCCATCGATAAGGCATATTGGCCGGAACGATGAAGGCTCCACTGCGGAGTATCGCTGGGTCCAGTAGCTTGGGAGTCCTTGTGTACGCCTTCTTGACCACCACCTTGTAGGCACTTCCCCATGGGTCGCTGTCGGCAGAATCGCATAGGTCGAGGAAGCATTTGCGCTTGCTCTCCCTTATGGCCATCTTAAGGTTTTTCTGCGGGCTCTGTACTCGGATTGGCGTTCGGCAAAGGACTCCGCACCTCTCGCGCGTTGGTAGCGACGTCTGGCGGAGAGGCACTTTTGACGAGCCGTCTCTATCTCCTGGTTCCACCAGTAGACAGGCGCTCTTTGTCGGCTATGCGTCCTGCTCGTTTGCATGCTGGCGTCGCACGCGGCCTTCTGCCGCCACATCAGCTCCACTGCGTCAGCTCGGCTCCTTGTCGCCGTGGGTAGGAACTGCTCTCGAAACACCTGCGTGTCCAGAGTGTCCGTCTTGTATTTAATCCTGGCCTGGGCTGGTGTCTGTGCTTGGGCGAGGGAGGGCGTCCCAGGTCGCAGAAGATGGCCAAGTGGTCACTGCCCGTGTAATCCTCGCTGAGTCTCCACCTCGTTAGCCTGTACGACCAGCCGCTAGTGAAGGTGAGGTCTACCACAGAGCACAGTCCGGCACGCCTGAACGTGAGCCGGTTTCCATGGTCTCCAGCCTCCAATACCTCCAGCACCATCCTGCCTCTCGCGTTGGTGGTTGAGCTGCCTCAGCTCTCTGACCATGCGTTGAAGTCGGCCGCAATTAGAACCTAGGTGCGGCCTCTAGCATCCGCTGCCAGTGCCCGGCTGAATGCGATTAGGGTCAGGCTGGGAGCTAGGTATACGCTGTACACCCACCATCTGCCTACCCTTGCCCTAACAAATCCGATGTCCGAAAGAACATCGGTTATTTGCTGGGCTTCTCTGCTGCACTTCCAGATCGCTGCTTTCTTGGTGCGGTAGAAAGCCCAGTCTGGGTTAGCCGCCGTCCGGTAGGGCTCGCTAAGTAGCGCAAGCTCCACTCTGCGTTCACGCACCGTCTGCACTAGCAGGTCTTGGGCTGCCGTGCAGTGATTCAGGTTTAGCTGAATCAGACGCATTAATGCAGCGCCTTTGGTGCTCCTTTACCCGCCAATGGGCACTTCCGGGTGCCTATTTGGTGGTTGGTCGCTTGGCCTCCTCTGCTTGCGCACAAGGTATATCAAGAATTTCGTTTTCCTGATCATTAGGACTCGTAATTTTGGTTAGCCAAATATGGCAGCGGACAATTTTGTATAAATCATTTTCAAAAAATAGTTATTATAGGACTCTTCTATTATTTTGAATATATCGTCCGGTGCAAAAATAGCTACTGTTTTATTCGGTTTCAGGATTGTTTTGAAGGGTGTTTGTAACGGGGTCGAAAGTATGCACGGGTTCTGTGATTATGTGTCTTACTTTATGAATAAATGGTGTTTCTACTTGTCTTTGGGTTGTTGATCCGGTACATAGTATTATATGCCAATTGATGTGATTTAGTGGTTGCGAAACGATTGGTATAATTTGTGGGTCTTCGTTTATGTTCAACTTTGGCTCAATTCTGCTGAGTGCGTCAGCAACTACGTTTTGCGACCCTTTTTCGTATACGACTTCGTAGTCGTAAGCGGCCAGGATAGTTTTCCATCGAAGTAGTTTTGGATTCTGACCTTTCAGATTTTCTAGACAGATTAATGGCTTATGGTCTGTGACTATTTTGAATCTACGCCCAAAGAGGTGTGGTCTGAAGTGACCTACAGACCAAATGATAGCTAGCATATCTTTCTCTATCGTAGAATAGCGGCTTTCCGTATCCGATAGTGTCCTGCTAGCGAAAGATATGGGTCTGTCACTAGTGTCTGGACATTGTGAAAGCACAGAGACTATCGCATAATTACTTGCGTCTGTGGTCAGCGTAAACGGTTTATTGAAATCAGGGTATATGAGTATGGGATCATTACAATGAAGATATTTTGACGTTTCGAATCTATTATTATAGATTTCTTCCCTTTTAACTGTCTCGTTATGGGTGTAGTTATTTTCGCAAAGCCCTTTATGAATTTCCTGTAAAACCCTAATAGTCCTAAAAATGATTTAATTTTCATGGTTGTCTTTGGGCAGGGGAAGTCCTTGATGGTTTGAATCTTAAGTGGGTTTGGTTTGACTCTTTCCTGGGTTACGATATGTCCCAGAAAGTCGATTTCTTTCCTTAAGAAGCTACACTTGCTTGGTTGTATTTTTAGGTTTTGCGTTCTGGAGTTTTGTGAAAACAGATTTAATATCTGTTATATGTTTTTGGAGTGAGGGGGAGAATACTAATATGTCATCGAGATAGACGAGACAGATGTTCACCTAAAGTCACCTAAAACATTGTCCATAACGCGTTGGAACGTGGCAGGGGCGTTCTTCAGACCGAAGGGCATTCTCGTGAACTCGTAATGCCCACCTCTTGCACGCCTCGCCTTTCGATTACCAAGCGCCTTTCTTTCGCCTATGTCACTTTTCTTAGGTACGACCCAAACGGGTGCACTCCAGGGGGAATGGCTGTTTTTTATGATGTTTTGTTCGAGCTTTTTTGAAATTTGCTTTCGGACTTCGTCTTTATGTACAAATGGGTAATGGTAGGATTTTGTGTGAATCGGTATATTATCTGTTGTTGGTATAGAGTGTTTGACGGCGTTAGAGAACGTTAATTGGTTGTTTTCGTTGTGGAAAAGTATTTTGAATGACTTGCATAGTTTGAGTATGTATTGTTTTTCCTCGCTGTTGAGGTGTTCCGTCAGAATGTTTAATTGTTGGTCGTCCGGGTCGTAAGCCGTTGTTGCCGCGGACATGCAGTTTACGTATTGGTGGGTTTGCGAAGAGAACTCTTCTGCCTGTAACGGTTCCTCGAGGTAAAGTGTTTGGATCTGGTCTGAGTTATTGCAGACTTCGAAATAAGCGGATCCTGCGTTTGCTGTGTATAAACCGCCTGTTATGGATACTTGATTATCCAAATTGGTGGTTTCATATATAAAAAGTATGAAGTTTACTGGGAGCGGAAGTATCATTTTGGTATTTTGTGGCAGGCTATGTAATGTGTCTACAGGGTTTGCCCTTGTGAGGATTAGGATGGCGGTTTCTGGTGTTTCTAGTATGGATTCGGCAAGGTTTATTTTTGCATCGAATTGTTTGAAATTTATTTCATCGGTAAATTCCAGAATTTTGAATGTATTAAGAACAGTGTGGATATTGATATACGAGGTTAATTTTTTGATGTGCTCTTCGTTAATAAGTGCTGGATTTATGAAAGAGTAAGTAGATCCAGTGTCTATTAGGAATTTGAGAGGGTTTGACACCATGGAGTTTGGTGATAAGCAAACAAATGGCAAGGAAGATCCGTGAGTCTTCTTGCTTATGTAGCCGACTGGCATCCCGAGGCTTCTAGTAGAAAATTTGCATCATCGTAGATGTTACATAGGGGAGCGCTTGGATTATTGTTGTTCCTGTTCTGGTGACTTAGGGTCATTATTGTGGAAGGGGTTCCTGCCCAGAGTTTCTCTGTCTTGTCGACCATTACTATCGTTATGGGAATTATGTTGACGTGTGAAGCGTCTATTATTATTGTTGTTAAAATTTTGTTGTCTCTGTATAAAGCGGCTATCATTGTTGTTGCTGTTGTTATCATATAGTGGTACATGACGAGCGTTGTTGCCATTATTATAGTTATGTTGCCGTGGTATGTAGCGACTGCTGTAGTCGCTATTGGTTGGTTGTCCTTTTTTATGGGTGATTCCTGTGAAATGGTCTGTTGCGTCGTCGGTTTTCTTGGTGTTTGTTCAGGCTTCCAGAGAAATTTAATTCAATCTGTCCGTACTCGTATGCTTTTTCGATTGTCTCTGGCCTTTGATTCCTAATGGCTGACCTAAGTGGGTCATTTAATCCAGATAGGAATGTATTTAGGCAGAATCTATCGTATTGGTCACGTTTGGCCGCGAGAGAGTGTCCACTAGGGTCTGCTTCTCTGGCGAGTGACATTAAATCGCTCCTTATTTTACCGGCTGAGTAATACAATTTTTCCATACTGAGTCCGTCCGGAAGATTGTGTAGCTCTCTAACAAGCATTTCTTCTGTTTTCTTTCTAGAGTATAGTCGCTTGAGGTTTGTTTTGATATCATCCCAACTAAGGAGTATATCGGAGACATTCAGTGCAAGTAAGTACTGCCCGCCTGTTATTTGGTCCACTGATGAGGCTAACACAAGGAGCTGATCTACTCTGTCTATGAATCTATCAAGATTGTCAGGTGGGCCTTCGTAGGTTGGTAGTTGATGTACAAGGGTTAGAAGTGGTTGTAGGTTCAGGTTTGTGTTTGTTGATGAATTAACGATAGGACTTGCTGGGTTGGTGGGATTATTGTCTTGGGATTGAACCGGCTGGTCTTTCTCTTTAGTTCCTGTCGCTTCCCTTATCTCAGATAGACTAGCTTCTTAGCCCTAATCTGCCCCTAACTGTATTACTAATGTTGGCATTTTTCCCTAACATTTACACGTATTGTGAAGAAATCTGTATTTTTGTTTGCAAATAATATCGTTATCGCAGCGGCGAAGCTGTTGACCGCTTGCCATTCCGCCTCCCCCTGCAGCATGAATGGGACTAGGTTGTCCGCATTCAGTCTGCCGCCAAGTACGGTTTCCAGAGAGCTCCGTTCCCTAGCGTATTTAACGCACGAGAAGAGAACGTGCTCAGCCGTTTCGCTCTGTCCACCTCTGCACCATGTACAGTCATCCGCCTCCTCGTGTCCAAAGCGCTTCAGGTAGCTGCGAAAGCAACCGTGCCCGCTGATCAGCTGCGTTAGGTGGAACGTTATTTCGCCATGCTTCCGTTCTAGCCACGGCTTGAGGTTGGGTATCAGCTGCTGCATCCAGCGACCCTTAGGCTCGTTGTTCCACCTGTGCTGCCATGTCTCCAGAGTGTGCTGCCTTGCTTCAGCTCGTATTGCTTTCTTGACGCCGGGGGAGAGTCTTCGACCGTGGGCTTGGTTGAAGACCACTTCGTTTTCCTGCGCTAACAGGTCCAGAGGCGGTATCCCTGCGATCACCAAAGCCGCCGCGTTGGACACTGTTCTGAAGGCGCAGCCGACAGTCTGTGGGTAGCATTTAGGCCCTGGGCGTAGCTTTCGGTTCCAAGCGCTTTTGCCCACACCGGGGGCAACGCTCGTCAGCAGCCATCTGCTCTCCTGTTTTGGGTCTCGGGTGTTCAACATTATGGTTGATAGCGACCGATTTACTCCTGCTGCTTTCGAGCCAGCGTAGGCTAGGTGTTCTCGGAACGAAAGCCTGGTGTCTATCATGACTCCCAGGTACTTAATTGCCCGAGAGGAGGACACCGTGGTACGGCCTACTTCGACAGTGGCCGTCTCCACCGCCTTCCTTGAGCTAATCAGGATAGCCTCAGTCTTCTCCGGCGCCAGCTCTAGCCCCATTGAACTGAGCCAATGTTCAATGGCCCTGATGTTTTGGTTACACCTTTCTTCGAGCTTGCCAGTTCCATCGATAAGGCATATTGGCCGGAACGATGAAGGCTCCACTGCGGAGTATCGCTGGGTCCAGTAGCTTGGGAGTCCTTGCGTACGCTTTCTTGACCACCACCTTGTAGGCACTTCCCCATGGGTCGCTGTCGGCAGAATCGCATAGGTCGAGGAAGCATTTGCGCTTGCTCTCCCTTATGGCCATCTTAAGGTTTTTCTGCGGGCTCTGTACTCGGATTGGCGTTCGGCAAAGGACTCCGCACCTCTCGCGCGTTGGTAGCGACGTCTGGCGGAGAGGCACTCTCGACGAGCCGTCTCTATCTCCTGGTTCCACCAGTAGACAGGCGCTCTTTGTCGGCTATGCGTCCTGCTCGTTTGCATGCTGGCGTCGCACGCGGCCTTCTGCCGCCACATCAGCTCCACTGCGTCAGCTCGGCTCCTTGTCTGCTCGCCGTGGGTAGGAACTGCTCTCGAAGCACCTGCGTGTCCAGAGTGTCCGTCTTGTATTTAATCCTGGCCTGGGCTGGTGTCTGTGCTTGGGCGAGGGAGGGCATCCCAGGTCGCAGAAGATGGCCAAGTGGTCACTGCCCGTGTAATCCTCGCTGAGTCTCCACCTCGCTAGCCTGTTCGACTAGCCGCTAGTGAAGGTGAGGTCCACCACAGAGCCCAGTCCGGCACGCCTGAACGTGAGCCGGTTTCCATGGTTAAGAAGAGCCAGGTCCAACGTCGCGAATGCCTCCAGCACCATCCTGCCTCTCGCGTTGGTGGTTGAGCTGCCTCAGCTCTCTGACCTAGGTGCGGCCTCTAGCATCCGCTGCCAGTGCCCGGCTGAATGCGATTAGGGTCAGGCTGGGAGCTAGGTATACGCTGTACACCCACCATCTGCCTACCCTTGCCCTAACAAATCCGATGTCGAAAGAACATCGGTTATTTGCTGGGCTTCTCTGCTGCACTTCCAGATCGCTGCTTTCTTGGTGCGGTAGAAAGCCCAGTCTGGGTTAGCCGCCGTCCGGTAGGGCTCGCTAAGTAGCGCAAGCTCCACTCTGCGTTCACGCACCGTCTGCACTAGCAGGTCTTGGGCTGCCGTGCAGTGATTCAGGTTTAGCTGAATCAGACGCATCAATGCAGCGCCTTTGGTGCTCCTTTACCCGCCAATGGGCACTTCCGGGTGCCTATTTGGTGGTTGGTCGCTTGGCTCCTCTGCTTGCGCACAAGGTATATCAAGAATTTCGTTTTCCTGATCATTAGGACTCGTAATTTTGGTTAGCCAAATATGGCAGCGGACAATTTTGTATAAATCATTTTCAAAAAATAGTTATTATAGGACTCTTCTATTATTTTGAATATATCGTCCGGTGCAAAAATAGCTACTGTTTTATTCGGTTTCAGGATTGTTTTGAAGGGTGTTTGTAACGGGGTCGAAAGTATGCACGGGTTCTTGATTATGTGTCTTACTTTATGAATAAATGGTGTTTCTACTTGTCTTTGGGTTGTTGATCCGGTACATAGTATTATATGCCAATTGATGTGATTTAGTGGTTGGCGAAACGATTGGTATAATTTGTGGGTCTTCGTTTATGTTCAACTTTGGCTCAATTCTGCTGAGTGCGTCAGCAACTACGTTTTGCGACCCTTTTCGTATACGACTTCGTAGTCGTAAGCGGCCAGGATAGTTTTCCATCGAAGTAGTTTTGGATTCTGACTTTCAGATTTCTAGACAGATTAATGGCTTATGGTCTGTGACTATTTTGAATCTACGCCAAAGAGGTGTGGTCTGAAGTGACCTACAGACCAAATGATACTAGCATATCTTTCTCTATCGTAGAATAGCGGCTTTCCATATCCGATATGGTCCTGTCACTAGTGTCTGGACATTGTGAAGCACAGAGACTATCGCATAATTACTTGCGTCTGTGGTCAGCGTAAACGGTTTATTGAAATCAGGGTATATGAGTATGGATCATTACAATGAAGATATTTGACGTTTCGAATCTATTATTATAGATTTCTTCCCTTTTAACTGTCTCGTTATGGGGTGTAGTTATTTTCGCAAAGCCCTTTATGAATTTCCTGTAAAACCCTAATAGTCCTAAAAATGATTTAATTTTCATGGTTGTCTTTGGCAGGGGAAGTCCTTGATGGTTTGAATCTTAAGTGGGTTTGGTTTGACTCTTTCCTGGGTTACGATATGTCCAGAAAGTCGATTTCTTTCCTTAAGAAGCTACACTTGCTTGGTTGTATTTTTAGGTTTTGCGTTCTGGAGTTTTGTGAAAACAGATTTAATATCTGTTATATGTTTTTGGAGTGAGGGGGAGAATACTAATATGTCATCGATATAGACGAGACAGATGTTCACCTAAAGTCCCTAAACATTGTCCATAAGCGTTGGAAGTGGCAGGGGCGTTCTTGAGCCGAAGGGCATTCTCGTGAACTCGTAATGCCATTTTCGACGGTGAATTCGTCTGCACGCCTCGCCTTTCGATTACCAAGCGCCTTTCTTTCGCCTATGTCACTTTTCTTAGGTACGACCCAACGGGTGCACTCCAGGGGGAATGTCTGTTTTTTATGATGTTTTGTTCGAGCTTTTTTGAAATTTGCTTTCGGACTTCGTCTTTATGTACAAATGGGTAATGGTAGGATTTTGTGTGAATCGGTATATTATCTGTTGTTGGTATAGAGTGTTTGACGGCGTTAGAGAACGTTAATTGGTTGTTTTCGTTGTGGAAAAGTATTTTGAATGACTTGCATAGTTTGAGTATGTATTGTTTTTCCTCGCTGTTGAGGTGTTCCGTCAGAATGTTTAATTGTTGGTCGTCCGGGTCGTAAGCCGTTGTTGCCGGCGGACATGCAGTTTACGTATTGGTGGGTTTGCGAAGAGAACTCTTCTGCTGTAACGGTTCTCGAGGTAAAGTGTTTGGATCTGGTCTGAGTTATTGCAGACTTGAAATAAGCGGATCCTGCGTTTGCTGTGTATAAACCGCCTGTTATGGATACTTGATTATCCAAATTGGTGGTTTCATATATAAAAAGTATGAAGTTTACTGGGAGCGGAAGTATCATTTTGGTATTTTGTGGCAGGCTATGTAATGTGTCTACAGGGTTTGCCCTTGTGAGGATTAGGATGGCGGTTTCTGGTGTTTCTAGTATGGATTCGGCAAGGTTTATTTTTGCATCGAATTGTTTGAAATTTATTTCATCGGTAAATTCGAATTTTGAATGTATTAAGAACAGTGTGGATATTGATATCCGAGGTTAATTTTTTGATGTGCTTCGTTAATAAGTGCTGGATTTATGAAAGAGTAAGTAGATCAAGTGTCTATTAGGAATTTGAGAGGGTTTGACACCATGGAGTTTGGTGATAAGCAAACAAATGGCAAGGAAGATCCGTGAGTCTTCTTGCTTATGTAGCCGACTGGCATCCCGAGGCTTCTAGTAGAAAATTTGCATCATCGTAGATGTTACATAGGGGAGCGCTTGGATTATTGTTGTTCCTGTTCTGGTGACTTAGGGTCATTATTGTGGAAGGGGTTCCTGCCCAGATTTCTCTGTCTTGTCGACCTTACTATCGTTATGGAATTATGTTGACGTGTGAAGCGTCTATTATTATTGTTGTTAAAATTTTGTTGTCTCTGTATAAAGCGGCTATCATTGTTGTTGCTGTTGTTATCATATAGTGGTACATGACGAGCGTTGTTGCCATTAATATAGTTATGTGCCGTGTAGCGACTGCTGTAGTCGCTATTGGTTGGTTGTCCTTTTTTATGGGTGATTCCTGTGAAATGGTCTGTTGCGTCGTCGGTTTTCTTGGTGTTTGTTCAGGCTTCCAGAGAAATTTAATTCAATCTGTCCGTACTCGTATGCTTTTTCGATTGTCTCTGGCCTTTGATTCTAATGGCTGACCTAAGTGGGTCATTTAATCCAGATAGGAATGTATTTAGGCAGAATCTATCGTATTGGTCACGTTTGGCCGCGAGAGAGTGTCCACTAGGGTCTGCTTCTCTGGCGAGTGACATTAAATCGCTCCTTATTTTACCGGCTGAGTAATACAATTTTTCCATACTGAGTCCGTCCGGAAGATTGTGTAGCTCTCTAACAAGCA